>NC_139660.1:3468783-3491283 GCF_951799395.1 Argentina silus | reverse complement strand
ATTCAACCCCATGCATTACAATGAGCCTGTCCTCCGATTTCTGCCTCCACCAGCCTCCCCTCTTGTGCAGGTATCCAGTGAGACAGGGAGTCAAGTTTTTATAATAATAATAATACAAATAATACATTTAATTCATATAGCGCTTTTCTAAGACCTAAGTTATGAAGTGGTCACACAGAGAAGTCCTCCCAAGCCAGGGACGATGTCATAACCACAAACGGAAGCTGTTCTACACAACACGAGGACAAACCACGCACACAATGAAGTCATCAGAGTGCGTTTAGTCTCAGTAAGTCTTAATAAACTCTCATGGCCCTTGTTGAAACACTATTTTCTGTGCAGCATGTGAATACCACGGTCTTGTGACACCAGTTCAAAATAGCTTTTCTATCTGGCCTCTGCTCTCTCTGTCTCAACTGTCATTACCTTTTGTTTTCTGTGAATTCGTTTTTGTTATATTTTTTATTTCCGCTAATACACTCTGACGCCTTACTCACCTCCGACTTAGACGAGGCTTCGTCCTCAGAGTGAGAGTCGTCGGATTCCGGAAGCTTCTTGGGCTCCTTGGGCTCCTGGGTGTCGGCCTTGTTCTTGGGCCAGCGGCCTTTCTCCTTGGAGGGCCTCTTCTCGGCGTACGGCGGGGCGACTGCCGACGTGGAGGAGGTGACGATGCGGGGGGACGTCCCTGTGAAAACCACGCCGCCGCCGCCGGCGGCCACCTTCGGACCCTCCGAGGTGCCCTTCTTCTGCTTCTTGGTGCTGGGTTTGGGAGACTCCACGGTGGAGGAGGGCCTCTTCCCGGGTGCTTTGGGCTCCGGTGGTCCCCCTCCCCCTCCTCCTCCTCCTCCCCCCCCCCCACCGCCCGCCCCTGCCCCCCCTCCTTTGGGGGACATACCCTCCATCTTGGGCTCCTTCAGGGTGAGTTTGGGCTCCTTGAACGCCGCCTTGGGAAGGACTTTGCCCTCGTCTTTGACTTTAATCTCTGCTGCTGGCTTCTTGGATGAGGAAGAGGAGGAGGAGGAGGAGGGCTCGCGGGCGCTCTTGCTGCTGCTGCTACCACCGCCGCCCCCGCCGCCGTCGCGGTCGCTGTCGCCCTTGGAGGCGGCCTTGCTCTCCGAGTCCTTGCGGGGGCGTTCGCGGTGCTCCTTGGAGAGCTTGTGGGGTCTGGGTCCTTTGCTGCTCCCACCGCTGCCCTCTTTACTGGGCTCCTGCAGGGAAGAGACAGGCCCGTCAGCACCAGAACCGCTCTCCTGTCAGAGCACCCAACCATTAGCCACAGGCCCCCCCCCACTGGAGAAGCCCCCCGTCCCCCCCCGTCCCCATGATCACTCCACAACATCACTCCGCACATATCCATATCAGGGGGAAGGCTGGTGGAGGTAGAAATCGGACACAATTTCCCCCATTTCGTTCCCTGCATTCCAATGAGCTTGTCCTCCGGTTTCTACCTCCACCGGCCTCCCCTGGCCCATACACACTGCGTGTGTCTGATCCTGCATGCTGATGACACGATAACAACACTCCGGAGCTGTTGTAGCAGAACTATGGTTACGGGGGTTTTGAATAATGCAGGTGTATTTGGAGACGGTCCAGGTCCGAGATAAGACAGTGGAAGTTCAACTAGACGATTGCGGCCGAGACAGGACCCTCATAAAATCCTTTGAGGACCGGGGAAATAAAAAGCCGCCCACGTGCATCTGACCAAACAGAGGAGGAGGAGGAGGAGGAGAGGGTTTTCCTGTTGCTTATCTCGACTTATCTCTCTGTAGTACTCTCCTTTCCTCCACTCTATTGACAAGTTGAGCAACGCTACACAAACAGCTTTTTGGCTTAGCTTAGCTCTAATCAGTGTAGGCAGCAGGCAGCTACGCTAAGTTGCTAACCTTTGATCCGTGGGAGGTCTTGGTTTTCTTGGGGTCTGAGAAGGCAGAGAGGGGAATGGTTGGGAGCATGGGGTAGTCTGGACTGGGCCGCGACACAGCCTCGGCCCCTTCTGGTACCACCATGACCTGGGGGAGGAACAGGAAGAGAGAGAGAGAGAGAGAGGGAGTGAGAAAACACCAACACACATGCATACAGAACACACACACACACACACAAACTCGTGCACACACAAACAGTTACACATGCGCACGTGTACACACACACACACACACACACACACACTTACTTATTTGCTTAAGACACACACTCTATTGCCCCTGCCATGCCACCCCCCCTTGCCCAGCTCACCCCTCCAGCCTTGACCAGTTTCCTCCTGAACTCCGGGGTGGGGTTGTTGAAGGTGAGCTTCTCACAGCGCAGGTGATTGACGGGAGGGTTCCCCTCCAGGTTCAAGAAAAGGTCGTAGTTGAAGCACACCTTCTTTGGCTCCTCCTGTAACCATAACAAAAAAAAAAAAATTACTGGCATTACGACTGCCAACGGCCCCTGGTGTGAGCAGTGATTACTTTGTCTTATGACGACTGTTGGATAGATGATTCACTTACTTAAACAAATGTATCTGTTGTAAGTCGCTTTGGATAAAGGCGTCTGCTAAATGCCATAAATGTAAATGTAAATAACACACTGCATAAATCAGCCAACGCTTGGGTGCGGAGCCTGCTCTTATCAGCCGCGTATCGGCTTACAGTGAGAATTAGCAATAGCCTGCCAAGTCAATAAGAGGCATACCTGGAGCGAACACAGCTGATAAGCGCTCACATTCCACATTAAAAGGGGAGAACTTCGGCTCCACAAAAGGCAAACAAGCGGGACATTTTCGGTAAACAAACTGAAAGCATGATCGCTCGTAGGGTCATAGGGTTACAGACACAGGCGATAAACCCCCCCCCCCCCCCCCCCGCCGCAGACAGACTGACCTAAAGTCCTTTTTTTAAACGGTAGAACAGGTGCTTCAGTGACAATAGAGAGGTGCATGCCGGCTTCAAAACCAACCCCTGGCCCGACCTGCTAAGCCCTTGTGCATCTCACAGAGGAGCGGTGGGTATACAACAATAGGGCTGACAGCCCCATCTTGCTCTCAGATTGGTGCGTGGCCATGGTGGTGCTTGGCGATTGGTGCTTCGGGGGTAGGAGCTAGGGGTAGATTTGGAATTCAGCAAACGGACAGCTGTCGGTAGACCGGCCAGCACGACCGGGACAGCGGAACCACAGTCCAGTATCACTTACAGCCCCCGGTCTGGCGTATCCACCAGCGAGACACACACTCTCACATGACGTGTCACATGACACCAGAGACTGGCAGGCCGCAAGGAAAGGATCCCTGTAGGAAACCTACACATGTTGAATCTCCAACCCGAAAAAACTGACATAAGAATCAACAGCCCAGAGAAAAATAAATAAACAAACAAATAAATAAACAATCCTATTCCAGTTGAATCCGCCCCTTTCACTGTATGAGTGGGTCGTATGAACACCAACGGGTTGCGGGAGAGAGATTTGATATGAGATCTGATTTCAGGAGAGGAGCTGGTGGGACGGAGGAAATGTGATCCCATTTGGGGGGCGGGGGCGAGCGCGGCGGCGGGGGGGGGGGGGGTGGGGGGGGGGGGTTGACAGTGACAGTGGCCCATATCCTGGGGGAGTGGGTGGCCCTGTTAGGAGTAGGAGTAGTAGTAGTAGGTAGTAATGGAGACCGGGTCTCCGAGCTCTCACCTTGTTTTTGAAGTAGACCTCGATGGGCATGAGGAAGCCTGCGTAGCCCGACTCCTCCACTTTGTACGGCGGCTCCTTGCATACTGAGGAGGTCAACACACACAGGTCGGTAAGGTCACGCAGGGGTCAACACACACGGGTCGGTAGGGTCACGCAGAGGTCAACACACGGGTCGGTAAGGTCATGCAGAGGTCAGTCAGGTGGTGGATGTGATAGGTTCATAATGATGACATGGATGAGCTGTGTCTCGATCAGGCGGATGGTGAACTAGTGGTCATGCATACACCACGTGTGTGTGTGTGTGTGTGTGTGTGTGTGTGGTGTACTGTGTATTGTATCGGTGTCTACAGTGTTTGTCTGTGTGTGTGTGTGTGTGTGTGCGTGTACTGTGTATTGTATCAGTGTCTACAGTGTTTGTCTGTGTACTGTGTATTGTATCGGTGTGTACAGTATTTGTCTGTGTACTGTGTATTGTGTATTGTATCGGTGTCTACAGTGTTTGTCTGTGTGTGTGTGTGTGTGTGTGTGTGTGTGTGAGCGTGCGTCCACCCGACCCACCTCTCTTGGGTTTGGGGAAGCTCTCGTGCAGCCGGAAGACGACCTTGTCCACAAAGTGTTGGATGTCCCCCGTCTCAGGCCCTCGCACAAACACCATCCAGTCATGGGTGAACCCCTCCGTGGTCGCCTTCTTCCTCAGCTGGGCTCTGTGGCCTAGCTCCAGCTTCACCTGCACGGTGCACTGCGGGCGGGGGGGGGGAGCAAGACAGAGGGTCAGGCATCACAAAGACAGAGAAAAACATAACTAGGGCACATGCTAAATTGATGCGTTGGTGGTGCCTTGTGTTTACGGAAGAAAAGAAAAAAAAAAGATTTCCTAGGCGGACTGGACTACAAAGTGTTGGTAACAATGACGGTGGAAACACCAAATGACATGCTGTTGAAGCCGCCAGGATGGCTACAACAGAGGGGATGGGATGGGGGGGGGGGGGTGGCAAGGGGGACAGAAAAGGCACTTTATGTCCAGGCCTGAAGAATGTGGGGATTTGGCCCCTTCTCCGCGCTGCTCGTGAGCTGGGGCTGAGTGGAGGGATCAGGGGACAGGATTGAGATGAGCTGGTCTGGCACTCTCAGGCTCTCCCTTCTCTTTCTTTCTCTTTCTTTCTCTCTCTCTCTCTCACACACACACACAGAGACACACACAGACACACCCCTCCCCTCCTTGGCGTCTCGCCCGGCCATTCTGTGGCGGTAATGCCCTTTAACTCCAGACGCTACCACACCCTCAGTCCTTGCGGCCACGGGGCCCCTCCCCTCCAGCCATCTCCCCAGGATCCCCTGGCAGTGGCATCCCCAAATAATACAGAACAGACTAAAGAGCCACCATTCATAAACCAACTCACAGGACAGACCAGTGAGGACATGCGGGGGGGTGGGGGGGGGGACCATTGTCAACCTTGATGCTTACGAAATGACCGCTCTTGACACAAAATCACAGAGACAGAATGATGTTTACCTAAATTCAGTTCAGGTCCCAGCCACAACAACAAGGAAGAAAACAAAAAAATAAACAGAAGCAGTCATCTTTACAAGCCCCCCCCCCCAACCCCCCTCTCTTAAAAAAATAATCTTCAGTTCAAACTGAAGGAAAATGCTCTTTTTGGCAGATACGCTGGCTCTCACGAAAACAATGAACCCCCACGTGCCATGAAAATAACACCCCTCATGACCAAGTTAATCTCTTCCAGGGAGAAAAAAAATCATCTCAAAGTCTCCTTTGAAGAAGCACACACACACACACACACACACACAAAGAGCCAAATGTTACCCCACCGCTCCCTCTACAAACGACCTCCTTAGTTGCAGCATGAGAACAGCAGAACGTTCCATCCGAACACCCCCCCCACCACCACAGACACGTCAGAGACCTACTGCACCAGGACTCTAAACAGGTGTGTAACCCCCCCCCCCCCCCCCAGCCACCACAGCCCCGATCACATAGGTCTCATCACATCCCGAGACATCACACGCTCCTCCCCTTGCAAAGCATCTCTAGTGCTGTGACTAACTCTCTCAGGTAGGTATATCATTATGAATTGACAACAACATTGATGACATGATGTGACACACATCATATAGACCACAACACTGTGGTACAGAACTCTAAGAACAAATTCTGGTACAATAACTTGTACTTTGTGACAACAGGACATGTTTACTATATCAAGTTTGTTTATGAAATATCAATAAATAACGCACAACGGACAAATGGATTAATATTCACATTTTCGCAACTACACGTCTGCCAAGTGAATGTAATATAAGGATTCAGAGGCTACATCCCATACAGACAAAACAAGAGTATCTTTCCCATAGAGTTGCGGTTGCTGGTTATAGTTATGGCTCTTTGGTTACTGCTGGGAAAAGATTTGCCTAGTCCTGCTCGTCATCATGGAATTCCACTGCTCGCATACTTCAAAGCGGCACTTCACTGAGCAGTTCCAAGTTCCAAATGCATGAGTCAGTTTGATATGGAAATTGTGCCTCTATATGAATAATAACCTTACATTAAACAGCAACCTAAAGTAGCATCGGTCAGAGTTGCTGACATAAGGTTTGGGAATGTTCTGCGCTTGTCTCGCAATCTGGACATCTGGACAGTGTGGGCACCGCTCTTCCATAAGTTTTACCCCCAGCACCACGTTAGCGCTCTTCCTGCTACCAAGCTAACTTGGGTGTTGAACAACATCAGGCGTGTGTATCCGGATGGTTTTCGACTTGAAAACTACGACTTGCGCACAATCTTCGTCTATAGATCTGTGATACGGATTCCCGCTTTCAATTCCAAATCCTCGCCGCCAGATACACACCCCTCCTCCCCTCTCCACCACCCTGACCTGGAGAGAAATCCTTTCCACCCGGCGCCTTGCAGCCGCTATTCACGTAGCGAAGGGCCGAGAACCCTACCAGGTACTAGCTTGCATCAAATTAGGTTATGAGCTGGGCCAGGGTGGGCATATAGAGTGCTTCCACAACATGTAAGGTCAGAATAAACCACCAGGTGAAAAATCCCTTTGTGTGTGTCCGAATGTGTGGCACAACAGCTATGCAATGCTGAATGGGGCTAATAATGTTAGCCAGCTCGCTAGCTGTCTAAATACCGATGTATGCGAATGTGTGGCTAGCTAGCATAGCTTGTGAGGCAACTATGAGTTCGATTAGCAGGATTTTTTTTTTTTTTTTTTTTTTTTTCGAGCACCAGGCATTCATTCCTGTCCCGGGCATAGCCTTCTAGCATTTTTTCCGGTTACAAGTTCAGAACTCACGGGGGGACACAAAAGACACTTTACCTGATTCTCCATGATTCTCTGGCTTCAGTGATTGTTCTATTTATTTACAGCGGCGTTTCGCGAGGTTGTTCCCAGCTCCTCATTGTGTGTCAATTTCAGCCTAAAACCGGAAGCCAGACAGTACCCCTCCCCTTCCAGACGGCTGCTGGCACGCAACCAAAACAGAAAGCTTTCTCGTCCAATCGGGTGCGGAGAAGTTTAAGCCGCTTGCGTCGAACCAATCGTTACTTAGTGGAGGTGGGACTTCTCAGCAGGGACAAATGCAATTCAAGTATTTTTCCGAGTGTCTGCGAGTGACAGGGAACTTGGCCACAAATGCAATAAAGCACAGCATATGCACGAAATAATTCATAAGGTAAACCAGTGTATTGGTCATTTTGATTTCTGATATATCCATAGAGATAAAATGACTAAATATATGATCATGTAATAGAAGTCAGATTGTCAATTTCTTGGTTGGTATTTTGACTCTCAAATGAACTTTCCAATACGTTTCTCTGGTTCCAATTATACAATGTAACATGTATGTAATTGATGTCTGATGTGTGTGCCTATCTGTGATATTTAGCTGTCATTTAATGGGCACTTAAACCGTAAGGCTACACCTGGACACATCTGGATACTCTCCCCCCCCCCCCCCCCCCCTCCCCAAAAAATTAAATCTATTGCTTAATGAAACCATCACCTCCACTGCCTTGTGTTTGAATACAAAAACAACAGTGAACTCTCACCAATCACAGATGGAGAGCTCCATCCTGAACTCTGACCCCTTGGTTTGAGCAACAGCTTCCTTTCAGTGCAGCACAATGCAAAGAGTATGACGGACAGACACAATCTGTTTACTCTGCCGTCTCCAGAGGGATGGTGTATCTCCCATCTCAAATGTGTAATCTGGAAAGAGAGCAGCATGGTTTCTAACAGAAGACGTCCGCAGACTCACGGAGAGACAGGGAGTTTTAGGCCCACTGCAGTGAATGTCTCGGTGGTGGACTTTGATGTGAGATTAACAGGCCACTGCTTTGAGAGAAGGTCATGGCTCTCTTACTCCCCGCCTCCCCCTGTGTCACTCACACTGATCCAGTCTTTGAGGCATGGATCAGTCTTTATCAGACTCCCACCAGGCTTTCCGAGACAGAAAAGTTATGTTGTATTTTTTTTTTTGACAGCCCTTTTTTGGGGGGTTTTCTGCTGTTGAAGAAGAGGTGTTGTATTTGGAGGCTAGCTGCCCAATTCTGAGGGAGGTCATGTATTTGTGTAACAACAATGTTGTTACACAGGTTTTAGGAATGTATTTCGTATTGCATAATAATGTGGTTTGAGAGATTTTTGTTACGACACAAATAGAATATGGTTTAGCAAAATGTTTATACAATGTTAATACTAGAGTCATTACAAACAGGTATAAGAACACATTAATGAAAAGACTCAGAGGCTTCTATTACCATCAAAAGAATTTCATAAAACTTTCTTGAAAACTGTCTTGAAAACACACAGTTAGCCTCCGTCACTCATAATTGATGGGGTTGGTTACAAGTTCAAAGGATTCCAAAGAAGTTTCAATAACACATCGAAGAGTCTTTCTGGACATGTTTATGAGTTGAGTTCATTAGTGTCAATACTTAGAGAGAAGGTAACAAGAGAAGAAAATCCTCACGAGGCAGGCAACTTTACAGCGCCGTTTGACACAATACACACTAAGCTACTCTAAAGTGTACACTAGATGTCGCTGTTACAGCCTCAACTATAGACATTTCATGTTCACGTCCCAATTTCTTTGTGTCAAATCTCTATTGTATCTTTTAGGTGGGATTATGTCAATACGGGGTTTAGAACATGATTCCACAATGTACCTGAATAATCCAATACTTCATTCAAAAAGTGTTTTTCTTCAAAAAAAGGATAAGAAGAAGTCTCAAATTCAGCAATGAATATTTAATGAACTAATCTAATCGATCCAATTTTTTTTCTTCTCATTGTGCCATAATCATCACACATTTAAAAAATGAAATGGTCCATAATGTTTTTTTTGTTACACATATTGTTCACATCACTTGAAACCTGAGATAACCAACCGCCTTATATAGACCTACAGAGCCCTGCACCAAGGCAAACACATATCTGATTATGTGGTTATAAAAAATAAAATGTCCTCAAGTCAAGATAATTTGTCTCTTGGGAGCATTAGCTAAACACCTGGGGATAAAACTCACCTTATGGGAGACGTTTACACACAATAACATTATCCTGTCACCTGTCTGTGCTGCAGACTGTGATATTGTATGTAAACTAACTAAGTCAACACACCTTTTGACCCAGAGATTGTTTGATTCAGTCCTGTGTCTCATCAGATTTCTGGTTCAAAGACTTTCAGTGCTCATCTTTAAAAAGACAGATATGTCATCCTATCAAAACAATTAAACAGTTTTTTTTTTAGATTTAAAAAAAACAAAACAACTATGTACAACGTAATGACCGATTCATACAAAATAACCTGCATAAGAGGATCATACACACACACATACATTCTCAGTCACACACACACACACACACGCACACTCATCTCATACACACTATTGTTATCAAGGCAATAGGTGAAATCTAGCAGATATACGATGCCAAACTGGCATTGATTCGACTGTCATATGCATTACAATCACTTCACTAACAGACTCATTGCTTTGTAAAAAACAAACAAACAAACAAACAAAAAAAAAGGTCGGAAAAGCTTCTCCTGCATGGCACATTTCACCATCCAGCCCTCAGTCTGTCAGTCCCTGGCAGAGGTTGTCCTCTGTGGCTCAGTTGGTAGAGCATGGTGCTAACAACGCTTAGGTTGTGGGTTCGATTCCTGCTGGGACCATATATACTGAAAAATGTATGCGCTCACTGCAATGTAAGTCGCTTTGGATAAAATCGTCAGCGAAATGGCATATATTATAGGTTCATAGTTGTCTAGCATGTTTTCCGTGTCTTGGTGGTGCCTTTTAGGACGATGTACGGCAAGCCCAGGGACCAATTGTCACACGGCCAGTACTGTAGGCCTGGCAGGGAGTAGGGGATCTCAGAGTTGGCATCCAGGAAGGCAATCAGGGTGCTGCCGTAGGCTACAGCTACCACAATCAGAATATGCCTAGAGGGTGAATGGACATGTGTAAGTCATACATGGGTCTGATCACGGTGGACATCAAAGAGAGAACAGCCTGTTCCATCCACTCCCTCTTGCCAGATTACTAAACCACGACCCAGATGTGTGTAGAGGCTAGTTCAATCTAGCTCTCCGAATCAGGTTCCCCCTCTCTCCTTTCGTCCTCCCACCCACTCTTACCAGATGCCATGCAGGTAGCAGAAGTTGAGGTTCTGCCAGAAGCTGCAGCCGAACCGGTCACTGATCCAGCAGGCGATGGCAAGCCCCCATAGGCCCACAGAGGACCAGGCTAGACGCAGCACCCTCTGGTCAGTACAGCTGAGAGAGTAGGACACACATACATACACACACACATGCAGACACACACACACACACACACACACACACAGACACACACACACACACACACAGATAAAGAGAGAGAGAGTGAGTGATGGAGGTGGGGGGATGAGAGAGATAATGAGTTAGTGTTATTACATAGATCACAAAGTGTGAACTGCAGGAGGTGCACTGCATAGCAGGAGGGTCATTATGCTCTGTACCTCCTCAACTCCACGGCCAGAGAGTACAGGACGTGGAGGGCACAGCCGTTGAGGACGTAGGCGTTGGCAGTGGGCTTGACAAAGGAGGACACGGTGGTGACAACAGTAATCCCCATGACCAGCCGTGAGAACGATGTCCTGCAGGGGGCGACAGAGAGCGAGAGAGAGAGAGAGAGAGAGAGAGAGAGAGAGAGAGCGGTGTGAGGGAAGAGAGGGGTCAGTATACGTCAATGGAGTTGACATCTCACAGCAATAAAGAACACTGGCAGGAAAACCAACGGAGGGATGTATTGAACCAGGAGCTCACTGACTCTCTAGTTGGTTGGGATTGTTCTCACAGGATCATTAATATTTGATTAATCTTTTCCTCACCCTGTATTTAAATATTAACACCCACCATGTTCAGGGGAGCATCATTCACAAAGACAAGGAGCCCCGCTCTCCCACTGGCTAGTGAATACAGCACACTAGCTAGCTAGCTAGCCTGCTGTAACTGTCAAATCCTACTGTAACTGTCAAACAGGCTCCTGGCTTATCGAAGCTTCTGTTTAAGCCTGGCGTGCCCTGTAAACAGATCCTGTCATTGTCTCCTGTCTTGTTGAAGGAGCCGTAGTGCTGTGTGTACTGTACAACCGCTTGGTCAATAAAGATAAAAGCTGGCGTGTGAAGATAAATGCTGGCGTGTGATCCCACGGCGTGAACACACACACACACACACCTCCAGCTCCATGGTTACGTACAGTACCAGTCAAAAGTTTGGAGACACCTTCTCATTTTTTTTTTCTTTTTTTTTTCTTCTTTTTTTTTATATTTTCAGATATATATAATATAATATTGAAGACATCAAAACTATGAAGGAACACATATGGAATTATGTAGCAAACACAAGAAGTGTTAAACAAACCAGAATATGTTTTATATTTTAGATTCTTCAAAGTAGCCACCTTTTGCTTCGATGACAGCTTTGCACACTCTTGGCAAGTTTGTGTCAAAAAAACCTTTGACTGGTCCAGTAGGTACGTACCTGTCCTTGACAAAGGAAGGGAAGAGCCTCCGCGGGAACCAGAGGGCGTAGCTCAGAGCCAGCACCCACAGGATGGACAGCTCGTCCAGCATCTGACCCATGAAGCTCAGGGTCATGTGGAAGTACGCCGAGAAAAGGCCTACGTGGAAAAGAACACCTTTGAATGACCGATTCCTCATAGGCTGACCACAGTCTTCTATAGGCAGCCCCCAGACTCCTCATAGGCTGACCACAGTCTTCTACAGGCACCCCCCAGACTCCTCATAGGCTGACCACAGTCTTCTATAGGCAGCCCCCAGAGACGTCTGTAGATCTGAACAGCTTGGAAAGGTGTAAGCAATATGGCGGACGTTCCGTCTGATCTATCAGTGGCTGAGGTAGAGCTATTATCGTAACGTTTATACCTACCCAGTTGTTTCAAATCTACAGAATTGCCTGGGGGAGGGGGGGGGGGGGGGGGAAATAGGATACTCTATGTGGAATAAAGAGGCAAATAAAAGTGATGTGGTGGGATTTAGTTTTACTGCTGTACCTGGTAAGGATAACAGCTGATCTAAATGAGACACAGTGGGTCAACAGTGATGGATGAATGTTGTCCTGACGTATGGAGAGAAGAGTGAACACACACCCACAAAGATCATCATGATCCACACCGAGTGGATGGCCAGGTTCCTCTCTCTGGCATAGGGGTGCAGCAGGTACAGCATGATGGGGGAGATGAAGAAGAAGAAAAAGCTGCTCATCTGAGGACACACACACACACACACACACACACACACACACACGCATTCATGCACACACACACACACACACACACGCACGCATTCATGCACACACACACACACACAAACACACACACACAAATGATAGTTGGTTAACAGTGAGATTCACAGGACTCGAATGCAACTGTACAGAGTCTACCAACTGTCAGCTAAATGGCATACATTACCTTATCAGTGATACTTTACATTAACTTGTTCTTATAGCTGTGTAGTTATACAGCCATAAAGGACATGTTTCGTAGACAGATCAGATACATAAGGACTTCATACAAACACTGTGCAGACGTACTGTTGGAGACTGATACAAATGCTCCATAAACACAGAAAACACAAAAACACATTTATACATAAGTGAACTGCAGTCGAGGTTCAGCAAAGCACCGCACGCACACACAACATAGCCTATTCTCAGCTCTGTTGGAGTGAATAACTCACGGGCCCTTACCGTGTTGAAGTACTCCACCACGTTCTCAGAGTGCCTATAGTTGTCTTCGCACCAGTCCAGCTCAGAGCTTTCATAGGAGAAGACTCCTGCCATCCTCTCTGTAGAGTAGAACCCTGGACCAGGAGAAGGGACGCAGGGAAACTCAGACCTCATGCATTATTTTCAGTCATGCTGCATTCAGCATGGAGTTAGTATTCAGCATGGAGTTAGTATTCAGCATGGAGTTAGTATTCAGCACGGAGTTAGCATGAGTTAACAGCATGGGGACCAGAGGCCTCATGATCAACCATGCGGATGTGGCTGAAATGGAAGGACACTATAGACTGATACACTCCACCAGACGCTGTAGCAGGGAATGGGTCAAGTGCAATTTCAGTTGTCGGCTGCCTTTTTTTCCACGGTTGAAAAGATATGCAAATATATAGGAGTGGCTGCCTTATCATGGGCTTCTAAACCACATGGCAACAATTGCTATACGATTGCTTAATGTACGTTGTCTGCATACAGCACCAGGCCAACTATACAGTACCAGTCAAAAGTTTGGACACACCTTGCCAAGAGTGTGCAAAGCTGTCATCAAAGCAAAAGGTGGCTACTTTGAAGAATCTAAAATCTAAAACATATTCTGGTTTGTTTGACACTTTTTTGTTACACAATTACTACATAATTCCATATGTCTTCCTTCATAGTTTTGATGTCTTCAATATTAATCTACAATGTAGAAAATAATAAAAAATAAAGAAAAACCATTGAATGAGAAGGTGTGTCCAAACTTTTGACTGGTACTGTATATTGTAGGTTACTACAGATCTAGCATGATTACTTATTACCAGAATCAGTCAAAATCAGATGATACAACATCAATGATTTCAATATGAATTCTTAACCTTTTACTTGTCTTAGTATCACATATAAAAATCTATAAAGTTCACAGAAAAAAATGACTTATTGGCATCTATGTTCTCAAAGATGTCTTGGTCTAAAGTTAGCAAATACACTTGATTCTATCTGAACCTGTGTAATAGAACTTATAGTAATAGATTATTTAGTGAGTGAATGAATGAACAAATCAATACACTTTGTATCCATACTGCAGTCATGTGAATCAGAGCAAATACCATCTGAACATAATTTATTTAACTGCGTGATTCGTTCAGTGGGATGACAAGATCATAAAACTCTTCTATTACACTACCTCTCCATTACAAGACAAATTTTAAAAAGAACACTTGTATTGCTATTATTGATTGAATTCTCCGAAAATAGACAAGCATCGTAGGTGACAACATAAAGACGTGATAAAATCTTACCTCCCATACCGTACAGTGTCCAAGCACAACTACTAGCCTCTTCCAAGAGGCAGGTGGACTTAAGTAGGGGAGAAATGCTCCCGATCCTGTTGCACGAGTCCTGCCTGTGACATCACGCCCCGGTGTTGCAAGTCATACTAATGTGGAGCTGAATGAACTGTCACATTCCTGATGCCATTGTTAATACAACCTGTCAATGCACTATTTGGATTCGTGCATGGGAATGTAGGAATAAGCGCATGGTTAGTTTTACGCACGTAACGTATTGATCATTTGCAACAGTTCATCAAATGGGTACATTGTTAACGTACAACACATTATCTGATACCTTAGTCGCCATCCTCGCTTTGCGTCGACAGTTCAAGGTGTGGGCAGAAACGCTGTGATAGCAGAGGCAGCACCTTGCATGTTCTCGGTGTGGAATTTTCGCCACTGATAATGTGAAGAGCGGGCTCGTGCCTAGGTTCGGCTCGTTCGGCCCCGTTCGTTCCTCATCTGTCACATCACATCAATGCCCGTGCCTTTGACTGATGGCACCGGCAGCCAATCGTTCGTTGCCCGCGTGTTTTGTCATTGTATTCTCCATGTAGCCTATTCTGGAAACAAGACTATTTCTGTTTCAGTTGTAAAGCTGAAACCTGAAACTTTTGTATCATAAATGTAGAGGGTCAGTCAGCATGAATTGTGTGTGTGTGTGTGTGTGTGTGTGTGTGTGTGTGTGTGTGTGTGTGTGTGTGTGTGTGCGTGCGTGCGTGCGTGCGTGCGCGCGCGCGCGACCAGCTTTACTGGTCTGTGAATCATCTTAATAAGCAAGTGGATCCTGCTAAGCAACTGCAAACTAGAGAGTGGAGGCGTCTATTGTTTCTGTCCCTTAACACACCCCTCTCTCCACACTCTCCTTTGCTCGTCATCCACCAATTATTCATTGGTTGTATCCACACTGGAATTGAAATGAAAATTGAATTAGGATTTCCCACTGATATACACTGATCTACACAGCCTAAATGCATTTAAAAAAATTAAAAAAAACTTGCTGTGGCTCTACTAAAATAAGCTAAAATGCAAACATTTCTTCAACAAGTTACTCAATAAATTGAATTTAGTCCATCTGAGTGCAAGGATAATAGTTCATGTGGTTTTGGAATGAATATCTTTGTCTTTGTAGGGTCCTTAAATCGGAATCCATTACATACTGTGTGGATTAGGCTATCACTACAAACTCAGCAAATTTGTAAATGTTCTCTTGATCCTGACAAACTCCTCATTCCCTGCTAGTGACAAACACACCCATAACATGATTTGCACTAAACTTAATTATTTGTAGTAAAACCAAATAAAAACATTTCCAGACGTTGTTGCTGTATCAGTTGAATTGTTGCAAACATAATTATGGATTTGATATATATAAATAAATGCCTATGGCCCCTGGTCCTACCATAGATTACTTTATCCGGTGATGACTGAAGGACAGATGATTCACTTACTTAAACAAATGTCTGAGAAGTTTCTTTGGGACAGTCTGATCAACAGAGTGTGTAACTGGTTCCTATTCAATTGAAGGACCCTGCTAAGACATGGCTATACATTCAAAACAAGGTTTGAACTATTATCATTGAACTCAATTCAACTTAGTTGTTCCAGGCAATGTGAACATTTTGATCATAGGGGAGGGGATGTAGACTTTCTATAGGCATTGTATATGGTATCAACAATTGGTAGAAAGCATTGATAATGCATAGTAGATTGCACAATGGATTTGTATGATTTAGAAATAAATAACATCTTGCCAACATACTGCAGTCATTGTGTATCCTGCATCTAATCGCCCTCTCAGCAGTTTCCGCATGTTTCATACATGGAGGCGTCTCCTGACACTCTCTCCTGACACACACCTGCCAACTGGCTCCCTCACACAGGCTCTGATTTCAGTTAACACACACACACACACACACACACACACACACACACACACACACACACACACACGCGCTCACGCATGCACAAACACACACACACACACACACACACACACACACACTCACGCACGCACAAACACACACACGCACACACTCACACACTCACACAAACAAACAAACACACACACACACAAACAAACACACAGGTATTCATATTTAATGCCCTGTGCTGCAGTATTACGCTTAAGGACCTTAATGGAAATCTATCCTACTGTCAGGCCTGTGTGCACTACAGTATATCAACCCTGAGTCTCACATCATACCAACAGACAGGATGTTTAGATATAGCCTCATAGGAAAGATCCATACCGGACCTGTCTATCATCCATCCATGACTGGACAGTCACGATAGCTTAATCTAAAGCTGTTTGCATGTTGCATTAAAGTACATTTCAACAATTAGTCAGCATAATGTGTTTACACTGATGTATGCAGATGCGCCCAAGTGAACTTATGTCATGACGAAAGAGCTCATACCAGTGATGGTCTTTATTGAGACAAATGTAGACATTCTATGTTAATTTGTTAATTTCAATATATCCCCTCAGTTATTTTACACATGTTAAAACACAACACAAACATTCTTGTAATTGATCAAAAATAGCAAAAACAGTAAAAAAAAAGAAAGAAAAAAAAAAGAAAAAGACAACAAAAAAACCCCCACTATTCCTGGTGTATTTGTTAACCTTACAGCATTCAACAAATGATATGACAATGTAAAACATGAAAAATAATACAGCAGTGCCCCCTAGTGGTTGTGCAACATAATCTCTGATTCAACCTAGAAAATCTGAAATTGATGTTAGGATTTTCCCCTAAAATGTAAGAACATGACTCTAGATTCCACTATAATTACTCACATGGTTAAAAATGCATTGCGAATGTCTGACAAGGTGCATAAAATCACCGCATCCTATTGCTTATGAACTTACTGTAAGTTAGCACCTCAAAGCATTGAAATAAATCCTTCTCTCTGCCTTCCCAGTGTGAAAGGCCCAGTTCAGTGGGTGGATGGTGGGATGGTTGCCCCTAGCTCAGTCTGATGACAGGCCTACTGCAGTGGGATTGAAAAGGAGCAGGGAACTGTCCATTGTTTCAACCTTTTATTTACTCATGTGATGTGGTTGTGCAGGTAATACACAGAGCAGGTGTCAACATTAGCACACACTGTAACAACCCCTTTGGAATTCCCACCATTGGAATTCACCATGGCTTGAGATAGTGATGTGTGTTCTCTCCATTCTGTCCTTGAGTAAGACAGTAAAGACAGTTGTCAGATCTTTTCCACGTAGTTCCCAGGGAAGAGTCCTTCCTTGCCATGAAACCTGCCTCTCCACCACCCAGAGGCATCTGCAGGGGGAACGGAGAGACATCGCTGAAGAGCCATAGAGTACACACACATGTGACGACACACACATGTGACGACACACACGTCACTACACACACGTGACGACACACGTCACTACACACACGTGACGACACACGCATGTCACTACACACACATGTCACTACACACCCATGTGACGACACACACGTGTACATGTGTGACTACACACAAGTTCAAGCATGAACAATGTTTTGTGCCTGTGTATGTTTGTATGGGAGCCTGGACATCTGCGCTGGGGTGTGAGTCAAGTGCTGGATGCTTATCTTTTCTCTTCTTAGCATTATTTCTACAGCCCCAAGTGTGTTGAATACAATTATGCATGATTCAGTGTTTTATGGTTCATATTCATATACAGTAGGTTAAAGGGGCAACCTGGGATTCAAACAACAACAAAGAGTTTTCACTGCCGCTTTTTTTTGGTACACAGCTCAGGGATGGGGCTAGAGAAATTGAACCATTCTCAAATTCATAGACGGAGCTATGGATGCAAGTACTGACCCTCCATGAGATAAAAATGATAGTTTTGACCATGTTTTGAAGCTATACCGTGTTTGTGTACAACTACATTGTATACCAACAATGGAGTAAAACAAGCTTATATTTTGGGTTCTGGTGGGGTAAGACAGTTGAACTAAACTCATGAGGCATTTATAAGTTACATTCTCCAAGAACAAATGGCTATATATGGCTAAAAGTAAAAAAATAGATGTACCAATCCCAGATGTACCGTAAGTTGCTTCGGATAAAAGCGTCAGCTAAATGTCATATATAATTATATTGTCACGAGGACTCCTGCTTTATCTGACCTGTTTTTTTTTTTTATTAGTTAAGGTCATGACAACAAATTTATTAGGATTATTAAAATAGGGGGACAGATTGAAAATATTTCGGTTCTTCTGTGGTATCTTTTTTCCCTCTCTGTGCCCTTACCTTCACTGAGCAGGTCAAGGACATCGTTGGCGTCGAAGCTGAGTTCATCGGTATCCTGGCCAACGTACTGGTACAGCGCCCGGCAACGAGGTACCTGGGGGCGGGCCTGGGGGCGGGGCCGACTGGACGGGGCCGGGGGCGGCCGCTGACCAATACTCTTCTTCCTCTGCATCCTGGAGAGATGGAGAGATGGAGAGATGGAGAGAGAAGGGGAGAAAAAGAGGAGTTGAGGCGGAGAAAGAGAAGAGCGGGAACACCCACAATGCCATAGAAACGGTTGTGCAGTGCATACCTACAGCATTCTCTCATGTCCATGTAATATGCCATTTAGCTGACACTTTCATACAAAGTGACTTACATTGCAGTGAATGCATAAATTTTTCAGTATATATGGTCCCAGCAGGAATCAAACCCACAACCTAAGCGTTGTTAGCGCCGTGCTCTACCAACTGAGCCACAGAGGACCACAACTGCTGTACATCTGCCAACTTATCATCACTGCTAATTGAACTTCTGCTGTGTCCTTCAGGGATAGTGTATACTGTATATCTTTATATATGTTACAGTGTGACAGGCAAGGTTTGAAACCGGTTCTCCCAAGTGGCCAAGAGGACGTCCTCAAGGTCTGAGGGCGACACTTGAGTTTTCATATGTCTTAGGACAGGGCTACCTCATCACAAGAGCGTGATTCCAAACCATCTCCACAACAACAACAACAACAACAACAACAACAACAACAACAACAACAACAACAGTATTATGGTTTAGAATTCCTTATGGATGTAGAGTCAAAGAGCTCACCCCGACACCCCCTGCTCAGGCACATTGAGGAAGTCCAGGTTGCCCTGCTGGCTTTGAGCTGGGCCTCGTCTGGCCTTCTGGGAGCCCAGTTTGGGCAGGGAAGCGCTGGGGCGCCTCATCTGGCTCTGCTTGCTGGGGGTGGAGTAGGTGTGCTCCGTCTGTGACGGGGGGGGACCCCTGGAGACCTGTGCTCCGCCATTCTTGTAGCCTGAGAGGAGTGACGGTGACACAGTTAATCAAATCCAATCAAACTTTATTTATATAGCACATTTCATATACATGTGCAATACAATGCACTTTGCAGAAAAAATTGAGAGAAGGAGGGAGATATTAAAAACACAAGATGGCAGCCAACTGGTTCTACGCATTGAGTGTGAGACACACACGTTTGCTACCCGTTAAAGTTGGCAACCCTGGCACAATGAGATAGAAAATAAAAGTGACACTGAAGTCAGAGTTCAAATCGCAAAATCACAGGTCAAAGGAGCACTGAAGACAATGTGAAACAGGTCGGTGAGGTTAGAGTGAAAGACTTCACACCAAACATTTCCACACAAGTCTCTGCAGTCCCTGTGGTCTCTGTGGTCCCTGCTGGTCCCTGCTGGTTGGTACTTCCCCCATACGAAATAAAGGAAGTGGGAGTTGATGTAATCGGGGGACTAGAGAAGGGGGTATGGGCACACGGCCTCCCCCTGCTGTTAGCACTGTACAATACACCAGTGTTGTGATCAACTTTTGTTTCATTTGGTAACTTCTGTTTGGACCTTGTCCTAAATATAGAATGCAGGATCATACGAGAGCCTGGGCTGGCGATGCGGGAGAGTCTGGGCTTAAACTCCCCGTAGACTGCCTTCCCACCACAGGTATAGAAACCTAGGTAGAACCCCCAGACTACACCAGACAGGTAGAGAAACCTAGGTAGAACCCCTTTAAGCCAGACAGGTACAGAAACCCAGGTAGAACCCCTAAACAAAGCCAGACATCCATTCAAACATTCTCCAACCTCTTGTTTTAGGCTGACTGTAGTAGTGCATAGTGAGTAAGTCCATGTTCATTGAGAAAGACTCTCTGTTATGTAAACAGAATGATGTTTACCTCTGTTTGCAGGCTGGCTCCTCCCCCCTCTGTGACTCTGCGGAGCACCTTTCCTGGTTGGTTCTGGCAAAACAAACAGTCAGGGTTTTACACACCGAGTCTGACTGATCATGTATGGTCTATGTGTGACATTCTGTATCAGGGGAGGCTGGTGGAGGTAGAAATCGGAGGACGGGCTCATTGTAACGCATGGAACTGAATGAGGAATGGTATTAAACACACGTGTTTGATACCATTCCCCAGTCCATAGCATGCATTAAAATGAGCCCGTCCTCCGCTTTCTACCTCCACCAGCCTCCCGAGTACTGTATCACCTACTATACATGTAATAGCTTGATGTGGACCTAGATCTGGCCTTCAGAGGACAGATGAGTTCCCTCCATCTCTGTCTCTATCTTCCCATTACTCACTGGAGCTCTTGGGTAGGCCGTCTCCCACGGTGATGGTGAGGATCTTCCCCGCCGGCTTGGCCTGGCCCTGGTCCCCCTGTCCTCGCTGGAAGACAACGACTCGGGAACCCCCTCCGCCCCATCCCTCCTTCTTTACCCTGAACTCCAGCCTGGGGAAAGACACAGTGTTTTTTTTTGGCAGACGTGTGTGTGTGTGTGTGTGTGTGTGTGTGTGTGTGTGTGCGAGCATGTGTGAGTATGTCGTGCGTGTGTGCATGCGTGTGTACGTGCATGTGTGAGTATGTGCGTGCGTGTGTGTGCATGCGTGTGTGCATGCTTGTGTGCATGCGTGTGTGCGTGTGTACGTGCATGTGTGAGTATGTGCGTGCGTGTGTGTGCATGCGTGCGTGTGTGTGCATGCGTGTGTGCATGCTTGTGTGCATGCGTGCGTGCGTGCGTGTGTGCGTGCATGGGTGCGTGCGTGTTCTCCTACCTGTCATTGAAACAGAGGGGCAGTTTGCTCTTGGTCACCTCCTCATAACGCTTACAGAGCAGACTGAGGAACTCTGTCTTGAAGTTGGACTCCAGCAGACTGTCATACTGAGCCTCATGCAGAATGAAGAAGTCATCCTGCCTCGTGCTACAGGGAGAGGGACGC
The DNA here is from genome assembly GCF_951799395.1 of Argentina silus. Lineage (NCBI taxonomy): Eukaryota > Metazoa > Chordata > Actinopteri > Argentiniformes > Argentinidae > Argentina > Argentina silus. Next base: position 3,469,795 of record NC_139660.1, on the reverse strand, counting down.
AGTAAACAACGGTTGAAGGAGAGTGTGAGTGAAGTGACACAAAAAAAAAACATCACACATATCACGCGCTCAGAATAGAGACGCATTAGGTTGTACTAAATTCTGTGTACCAGCTGGTGAATAACAACCACGTCGACCACAACTGCTCTCATTGCGCCGGTGTGCCTGGTCTTAAATTAGCAGATGAAAGCTGCTCTTACCTGAGAGAAACACTGCGGATGTTCATGAACTCTAGCTTTCGTTTTAAAACCTCATGTATCTGCCCCTTCTCCGGCCCCTTCTTCACCTTCTCTCGGCCAATCAGGTAGACGCCTTTGGGGGTCAGGATCATGTCCCTCTTGATGGACTGAGAGAGAGAAGGAGGAAGAGAAAGAATGAAAGAGAGAGAGAGAAAGAGAAGAGAGAATGAGAACGAGTCGTTGAGGCAGGTCTTGGCTATATATATTTCTCAGCGCTCTTCCGGTGGCTGTGGGTTACCTTGAACCTGCGGTCAAACTTGTTTACAGAATCAGCAAAGTCGACCCGCTCCCTCTTGGACAGGAACTGCCTGAGCTCGGGCTTCTGCTCCAGACCCAGATAATCTCCCACAAAGTTCCTGTTGATGCTGTTCTTCCGGCGCTCCTTGGAGTTGTACAAGATGTCTGAGGCTGGGGACAACATGGCGGAGAGGAAGAGGGATTTTACAGGAGCAGCAGGATGCACATTGGGCAGAGAGACATTTCCGCCCATGGTTTTGATATCTGTATGGTAATGGGAGTCTGGACGGTGTCTCCCTTTTTATGTTCCATAGCGAATGACTAATCTCCTCTCCATCAACCACACACACACACACACACACACACACACACACACACACACACACACACACACACACACACTCACCTTCTTCCCTCATTTGTTCATACTTCCTCCTGGCGATGTACTTCCTCCAGGACTTCTGGATGATCCTGGCGAAGGTGTCAAACTTCCTCTCCCTCATCTCCTCCAATAGGAACAGCTACAGGTAACACAG
>NC_139660.1:3458783-3463783 GCF_951799395.1 Argentina silus | reverse complement strand
GTGTGTGTGTGTATGTGTGTATGCGCATGTGTGTGTGTATGCGCATGTGTCTCACTCACGGTCAGTGCTCTCCACCTGTCCATAGTTCCCTGCCTCTATGAAGCTAATGTTGCCCAGGTGAAGGATCCCTGCAATGATCTGCAGCCCCTGAGTCTGGTAGTCCTCTGGGATCCCAATCACTTGCATGGCTTCCTATGGACAAAACACAACCACACTGAATCACAGAATAATAGGCCACAGTACCATTACTCCACTACCTAATGGCACACAACAACACCTCTGATTAAGGCCAAGGGAAAAGAACAGGAGAATAACCAGTGGAGGCTATTGGAGAATGGGCTCATTGTAATACATGGAATGGAATGAAGAATGGGATCAAGCACACGATACCATTCCACATTCCATTCCATGCATTACAATGAGCCTGTCCTCAGATTTCTACCCCCAAGCAGCTTCCCCTGATAGTAACACATAAGGGTATTTCACAAGTATGAGTCAGTATTGTGAATATCAATTGGCACATGACCAAACTTAGTCACCGTTGCAGAACGAAATAAAACGACTCAAGCATATTAGCCGCCATCTGTAACCCATTCAGAGCTGTAGAACTGTGGATATCACTGGAGTGTGCCACTGTCTCTAGGTTTGAAACCCTGACAGGCAGAGAGAGGTGGGTGCAGTACCATCGTCTCCTGAAAGTCCTTGCTGTCGTTGGTGCCGTCCACTTTGTAGGTTCCAGACTGGTTCAGATAGGAATAGTAGTCTGGAGTCATGAGCCCCAGGCCTTCCTTCTGCTGGGCATTGGCTCCCTCTATCAGCTGAATACGACAGGTCACAACAAAACACAACAGCTTAGCACACTGAGGACCTGTTTTTCTATCACATCCTTTGTGGAGAGAGTATGGTGATGGTTAACAATGTATAACAATAGGAGCGTCAATTGTCATTTAAACCCAATTGTGTATTATTGTGTATACTCAAAGAGCCTGTCATTGTCATTGTGAAAACAAATGTATCAATATTCTGGGGAGGGGGATTACTCCAGTATACTCTTAAAAAAATAAGTTATAGTTACAAAAAAGGGTTCTTTGTTCTTTGTTTGTCCTTTTGGGTTCCATGTTGAACCCTTTCCACAGAGGAGAACCCAAAAAGGTTCTTTAAAGATTCCCCTACAGGGACAAATGAAAAACTGAAAAAGAGTGTCGGGGGCGGAGACTGAAAGAGGGGAGGGACTACTACGTCATTAGAGATGGAGGGATGAGAAGGAGAGAGAGAGTGGTGGTGGTGGTGGTGTGTAGCTGTGTCACGGGGCTTCCCTCCCCCCCCCCCCCCCCCCCCCCCGCGGTGGGTTCTGACCTGGTAGTAGATGTGGAAGTTCCTCTCATTCTCGTTCTGGTTCACCACCCTTGACTTCTCAAGGAGGAAGTTGGAGATTTTACCTCCGTCTGGCTCTCCTCCACGGCTGAACTGGATCTCAAAATACTTACCCTGTCAGAGACAAGAGACACACACACACACACACACACACACACACACACACACACACACACACACACACACACACACACACACACACACACACACACACACACACACACACACACACACACACACACACACACACACACACACACACACACACACACACACAGCTAATCAGCACAAGGTCCTCTTTGGCTCAGTGGGTAGCGCATGGCGCTAACAGCGCTTAGGTTGTGGGTTCGATTCCTGTTGGGACCATATATACTGAAATGTATGCACTCACTGCAATGTAAGTCGCTTTGGATAAATGGCACATGTTATTATTATACCCAGTATAATGTGTCATTGTCACTGTAAGCTAGTGGTTTGGAGATGTCTATGTCGCCTTATGTACAGCTAACAGAGTCGCGGGGGAGCTGTGGTTGTGCCTCTCAAACTCCCTGCATTATGATGCTCCTCATTATGATGGGTTGTGTCCTGGGGTGGTCCAGAGGTCCAGCACCATGCCTTGACAACAGTGCACACATGTGTCCATGTCGGCATGGGTTCTAATCTGGCCCGTGCCCTGCTGACATACCTTCTCCTCCTTACTTTCCTGCCTCTGTCCTATAAAGATGAGAAATGTAAGTGTGGGACTGCCTCACTCTAAAAAAACAACCTTAAAAAAACCTAGTAAACAGTAAGTCAGTGATGCATAGCCACTGATAGACTCATGATATGTGTTACAGGCACAACTGTCTCACAGGCAGGAAGCATCAGAGGTGATGTGCACTCATGTACAACTGCTGCATGTGGATGTGGGTTTGAGCTGAGGTTAGTGTGAGACGGACCCAGCAGATTGAAAGGGGAAGAGGTGAAAGGTGACTGTCTACTTCTGCTGTTCAGTGTTGCTGTACCGTTGCCGCACCAGGGTCTTGAATCTGATGCGAGCTGCTACCGGGAGCCAGTGAAGGGTGCGAAGGAGGGGAGTGACATGGGAGAATTTGGGGAGATTGAACACCAGACGGGCGGCAGCATTTTGGATGAGCTGCAGGGTTGGGTTAGGGTTAGGGTAGGGGAGGGGTAGGGTAGGCGGGGAGACCGGCCAAGAGTGCGTTGTTTACTCAAACTCTGGTTGATAATTACTGTTTTCTCAAAAAAAAATATTGTTAAAGACCAGGTACAAATCATGCTGTAGAGTATTCTACGTTGTAAAGTATTTATTTTCTCAGTTCAACACTATTGGTTCAAGCAAATGGGAGTTGTGGTTTCAGCTGAGAACTGTTTGTACAATGTACTTTCATACAACACACAAAGTGTTGCTCTAAAGTCCTATTAAGAGGAGGCAGGGAGAGGAGAACAGGAAGAAAAGAGAAAGAGAGAGAAGAACAGGAAGAAAAGAGAAAGAGAGAGGAGAACAGGAAGAAAAGAGAAAGAGAGAGGAGGATAAACTGAGGAGTATATATACACAGGAGAAGGAGAAGGAGGAGGAGGAGGAGAAGGAGGAGGAGGAGGAGGAGGAGGAGGAGGAAGAGGACAGAAGCAGAAGGAGGATCAAAAAGAGAAAGGCAGGCAGGAAGCTGTCAGGTGTTACTCACGAAGCGACTGGAGTTGTTGTTGCGGACGGTCTTGGCGTTCCCGAAGGCCTCCAGCAGAGGATTGGACTGCAGGATAATGTCCTTCACATGCTGAGAGACAAGGATGCACACAGAGAAACATCACTTACATGAGATGATACATGATAGGACCAGGGGAGACTGGTGGAGGCAGAAATCGAAGGACAGGCTCATTGGTGTTTGATACCATTCCTCTTTCCGTTCCATGCATTACAATGAGCCTGTCCTGCAGTTTCTACACCTCCACCTGCCTTCACTGGATATCACAGTCATTCAGACCAGTCAGTACTAAACTGGACAGGATTCAGTGACATTGCTGGTGTGTATATATAGTGTATAGTACCTGCACTTTGGATCCCCCCCCCGATACTTTGGAGATGTAACCCATGATGTACTTTGCAGCAACAGTCTTCCCAGCTCCACTCTCCCCACTGTCGCAATGCACACACACACACGTACATGCACACGCACACGCACACGCACACGCACACGCAGGCACACACACACACAAGTTAAAGATTAATTAAAATGTAAATCAAGAATCCTCTTAATTTTACACACACTGCGTGTCAGCAGAGATACTGTTTATGACGTTTGACCAGAAGTATTTTCCGGACCATGTGATTTGAGCAGGAAAAACCATGGGCCCTATTTATACACTGTATAGGTTATCAGTCGGGCCCAAGGTTTTTCCTGGCCAGGTCACATGGTCAGGATAAACTTCTGGCCCTTTGGGAGGTCAGTGTAGGGTTGGTCCCATGTTACCTGATGATGACACACTGGTTCTCCCCATCGATCATCATGTTCCTGTACATGTTATCAGTCAAAGCATAGATGTGGGGAGGGTTCTCATACTGGGCCTTTACAGAGAAACAGAGAGATTGAGAGGGAGAGACGGAAGGAGGAAGAGTGAGAGACAAACAGAGGGAGAGAGAGGGGGGGAGAGAGAGAAGGAGAGAGAGAGAGATAGATAGAGAGAGAGAGAGAGAGGGGCGTGAGTTGACTATACAACTACTAAGGTAAATTAGGAAATGATTGGGCATTTACAGACCACAGTAAAGTAAACACTGACACAGCTCACTTACAGCCCCTTGGTAGAGTTCAATTTCCCTGTCAGTGAAGTAGGGCATCTGCTTGAATGGGTTCACTGATATCAGCACAGAGCCAATGTAGGTCTGGACAGGACAGTCAAGGAACAGAGGAACCCAGGAAATGGTCAACAATTACAATATTAAATGTCATTGTACAGTATTCATTTTCATGAATACAGAAATGTGTGTTGTTGTCAACCAGGCATTTCACACTGAATATGGAAACGGTGGAGTAGAAATGTGTTCTGAGAAGGGGGAAGTGTGCTGTTGAGTCACACAGTAAATGTAAAAGAGGAACAGTGAACTTCTATTATTGCGCCTGTGTGTGTTTGTGTGTGTGTGTGTGTCTGTGTGTGTGTGTCTGTGTGTGTGTGTGTGTGTGTGTCTGTGTGTGTGTGTGTTTGTGTGTGTGTGTGTGTGTGTCTGTGTGTGTGTAAGTGAGATGCTTCACACGGTTGATTTTGTGTCTGTGTGTGTGTGTGTGTGTGTGTGTGTGTGTGTGTGTGTGTGTGTGTGTGTGTGTGTGTGTATGCGCGCGTGCATGCGTGCCAGTCAGAGAGAAAGTGTGTGAGAGAGAAAGATGTGTACTTCCCCAGCTATTTTTTTACTTCGAAACATTCTCCACACTCTCCGAACGAGAAGAGAAGAAGACTTGGACTTTTAATTTGCCTCAGTGTGTTTGTAAAAAGAGGTACAGAAAGTTCAATCAGAGAGGATACAAAGATGTAGTCATCCATGTATCTCTTCTTCAGGTTCTCCACGATGGCGTCCTCGCTAATCTTGGACAGCAGCACCATGTCATCCACACCGCTCTGCTTGACATTCTGGCTCT
>NC_139660.1:3441283-3453783 GCF_951799395.1 Argentina silus | reverse complement strand
AAATAGATGAGGGTTACTGAGGGTTAATGAGTGATCTCATTTTCTGTCTGGTGGGTTAGATACAGGATCGCAAATCTGTGGAGATGGTAAAGTACGCAATGCTAAATCCATTTATGAACAATGCGCCATATTTATTCACTTTAATATGTTCATTTCAAATGTTGTACATGGGGATTGGGGGACAATTGTATTCTATAGTATTCAACATACAGTACAGTACATATCTATAAAAATTAGCATGTGTCAAAATAACAACAAACAATACTGTCCCTCTCATTTGCACCGATAAAACAGTTTGCCTTTAGGGTCAACCTTGACCATTATCCAGCAAGACACAGATAGTTCAACATAGAAAAAACAAAATCTACTTAGCTTACATATTCAGACACTGAAATAAGACAACTTTATGTTTCAAGATAATATTTCTGTGATGGTTTTTGTGAGATTATGTGGTAAAGCACCAGTATGCTACTGAGTTGTACTGCATATTTAGGTGACAGACATCCCTTGGGCCTGTGTCTCATACTGACTATGGAGGTGGGAAAGAAGGCTTCGTCTTTCATAAAATGCTGCACTATAAAACAACTCTGACACTTCACCACTGACCTTTAACCCTAACCCTAACCCTAACACTTCACCACTGACCTTTAACCCTAACCCTAACCCTAACCCTAACCCTTCACCACTGACCTTTAAACCAAACTTACTTCGCTACAAGTAATGACAACAATTAGCTAAAAGTTAGCACCATTCCAAAGCACCACAAGGACAGGAACAACAACAAAGTTATCCCCACAAACTATCAGCACCTTTTTTTTTTATTATCAAGAAATATGAAATATCGGGATGTATGAAATTAAAACAACCTTTACTGCATGGTCAGCCTATCAGAGGCTGTAGTAATCTGGTTGACCAATGAGCTGCCGCGCCAAAGAGTGATGTACTATGGGACTAAATGACCACTCTGAGTCAGAGGGAGTATCACTGTCTATCCCCTGCATTTGAAGGTGGTTCACTCGGTGATGCAGTATAATGTACAGTATGTTTTTCATGTGTAGTACAGTACCATTTGGCCTTGCAGACCATGTTCCTATGTTCACATTGATGAGGCAACACGTGTTGCGTTGCCTCTGGTTTGCCTGTTTCCAAACTAGTAAAGTGATATGACAGAGAGGTTATGTGGTTGAACTGAACTAACCATCGACCGGCCCGTGCCGAATCCTGTTAGAATGGCAAGGCAATGGCAAGTACGCTGTTTAAGAACACGGACGGACAACCATAGTTTCAAATAGACAAACAAAAAAACAAAAAAAACAACACACATACTCAAAGACCCTTATGACTGGTCAGACCTTGTGCAAAGCAAACCCTTTTCATAGCTGACTAATTTGTGAGGATTCGTACAAGCGTTGACCATTATTAAACATACACAGTGGTCTGGTAGATTTTGTGTACACATGAAACAACAGTCTGTAAATATACAAGTATAAGGTCCATATAAGGGATTGGGACATTTTTACACAAAGAAACCTAACTAGTAAAAGGAAGTGACGTTAACACAGTACTCTGGCCAGTCCTGTGGCCGTGGCAATCGTAGTAGCACCAAACACTATAAGGATATACATACATAGAGAGAGATAGAGAGAGATAGCCCTCCCAGCCCTGGACCATCTGCTGTTCACAGCAGTGCCTACACAGCTGGTGTTAGTCAGGGCTACTTTCAGAGTGTGGAGGGGGGGTGGGGGGGGGGGGGGGGGGTCTAAGCACAGTTCTCTCTCTCTCTCTCATTCCATCTCTCTCCCCCTGCCTCCCCCTGATGGCAGCCTGTGGTGCTCTCAGCAGCCCCCCCCCCCAGTGGAATGTGCCTCTCAGGTCGTCTGGGCCCAGTAGAGGGGGGTCTGGACCTGGGTCTGAGTTTAGGTCTTTGTCCCAGTAGGGTGGGTCTTCGTTCTGGATGTTGTTCTGGGCCAAGTGGGGGGTGGGGGTGGGGGAGGGTCTGGGTCTGGTTCTGGTTCCTGGGTCAATGTCCTTGGCAGGTCTTACAGCACATCTGTCTGAAGTACGGCCGGCTGCAGAACTTAAACCTGAGCACCAGGGGGCAGTACGCCACTGTGTTCACATCTTTGCACTCTGGATAGAAAAACGAAAAATCAGCACACAAGAGAAGAAGAAGTGATCGAAAACATGGATATTCATGTACCATAGTTCAACATTCATATACTGTGTGGGATGGGATGAGTGAACTTTGAACTCTGACCTTCAGGGTTGTCAGTGGGCAGGCTGAGGTCACATCTGCTCTTGCACTGTTGCATGGCTGCGGGGCGCTGGGGCTCCGGGCATTCGTTGGACAGCTGGCCGGTGTGTGTCAGACACTGCACCGAGCGCATCTCCTGACCCAGCCCACACTTGGCTGAACACTGAGACACAGCAGACAGAGAGAGAGAGAGAGACAGAGAGAGAGAGAGAGAGAGACAGAGAGAGAGAGTGAAAGTGAGTGAGAGAGAGAGGGAGAGGGAGAGAGAGAGAGAGAGAGGGAGAGGGAGGGAGAGAGAGAGAGAGAGGGAGAGAGGGAGGGAGAGAGAGAGAGAGAGAGAGAGAGAGTGAGAGAGAGAGTGAGAGTGAGAGAGAGAGAGAGAGAGAGGGAGGGAGAGTGAGAGAGAGAGGTGAACAAACAGAGCAGCACAGGCCATATAAAAGACAGATAAAAGCGTTTTTATTTACAGTGCATATATGAACAAGAGCAATAAGTTCTCTACGCTAACAACGCATTCTCCTGACCCACTAGTGAGACATGCTAAACCGAGCAGAACCAATGGTAGCCATAGCAACCTCTGAAGGCGTACCTCTCCCCAGGGTCCAGTGATCCACTGGGGGGGTGGGCAGCGCTGAATGTTACAGCGCACCCTGGTGGTGGGGCGGCCATGCTTCGGGCACTGGGACTCTGGCAGGGTGTCTGCACTCTCCCCACTCTTACACAGGAGGACACGGTGCCTGAACCCTGGGCCACAGCTGGGGTTACACTGGTGGTGGTGGTGGTGGGGGAGAGAGAGAGAGAGAGAGAGAGAGAGAGAGAGAGGGGGAAGAAGGAGACAAAAAAGGATGACAATGTTAAATCAAATCTAAGTACTCCAAAACATTATAGCACCAAACAACCAGCAGAGGGCAGTGGTGACATACAGATTTTTTTTTGGTGTGAGTTCAGTTTGCAGCAACCCCTCTTTTTTTCTCTTGCTTTCTCTAGGTTATGGTGGGTTAAGGCGAGGGCTAGCTTGGGGGTACCTACCTCTGACCAGTCCAGGGCCAGCCACTCGGGGGGGCAGGTGTGGTTGCTGCAGGGCTCAGTGAGGGGGGGGCGCAGGGGGGTACAGGCTGAGTCGTCCTGCACCTTGTCCTCCACGGTGGAGATCTTCCTCTTGCAGAGCACCTCTCGAGACCGCAGGCCCCCGTTACAGCTGCGACTGCACTCTGACCAGTCTCCTGTCCACCAGCTGGGGGGGGGGGGGGGGGGCAGGGGGGGACAGGATGTCACACGCACCGTACATGCATGCACGCACATGCACATACACACACGCACGCATGACACGCACACACGCACAAACGCGCACACACACACACACACACACACACACACACACACACACACACACACACACACACACACACACACACACACACACACACACACACACACACACACACTCACACACACACACCTCAACGGAACAGACAGACTGCTACTCACCTTGGGGAGCAGGGCTCAGAGTTGCAGGTTCGTTTCTTGTCTTTGGGCTTGCTCTTCTTGTCACAGAAGTGGTTGTAGACCACAGAGTGGTCCGCCTGCTTCTTACACACCACCTGCTGGATGTGGACACCTGACATGGGGAAGGAGTGGAGAACAGGATTTTAATGGATAAAGGCGTCTACTAAATGCCATGAATGTAAATGTGCATCAATGCGTGCTTCAGGTGAAGTGTGACACTCTCTTGGTCATTCCTCTGCTGAGCTGTGTTTCTGAATCCTTCACACTGTAGCAGCCTTTCTCCATTCATGTGTTTCTGCTGACATTGCACCAAGTCGGTTTGTTTTGCAGAAAAACTAAATGAGTTCTTATCAGGCTATCTGCTCCGGACCATTAACTTCGCAATAGAAAGAAAGCAAAGGGAAAGTGAGTGTGTGTAACTTCAAAGTTTTCCTGGGAGCAGCGCGAACGCCCGCGGTTCCAGAGAGCCGTACCTCTCTCCTCATGAACATTCCTTTCCCATGTTTCCCAAGGGGTCAGCGTTACGTTTTTTTGTGTGTTTTTAATGTGCATGTGACTGTACAGTACAGTATGTGTGTGAGAGATACTGTGTGTGTGTCTGTGTGTGTGGGTGTGTGTGTCTGTGGGTGTGGGTGTGTGTGTGTGTGTCTGTGGGTGTGGGTGTGTGTGTGTGTCTGTGTGTGTGTGTGTGTGTGTGTGGGGGGTTGGGGGGGTGGGGGGGTGTGTCTGTGGGTGTGGGTGTTTGTGTGTGTGAGTATATGAGTGAGGGCACACTGTGTGCATGTGCACTCTTAGAAAAGAGTTGTTTCTGTCGTTCAGGGAACTCTCTGATCACCACATTGGGTTCCATGTAGAACCCTTTTGGGTTCCATTTAGAATCCTTTTGGGTTCCATTTAGAATCCTTTTGGGTTCCATTTAGAATCCTCTGTGGGAGGGGACCTGGGGTTCTGCATGGAACCCAAAAGGGTTACCAAAGGGTTCCCATACAGGGACAAATGAAGAACCCTTTTTTGTACTAACTAGAACAACTAGTTGTGTCCGAGTATGTGTCCATGAGTCCAGTAGAGGGGTAAACAGTCTCAAACCATCAATGAATCAGAATCAACCATGTACATGTGCATAGCTGTGACTAACATCATTCCATATCACGCTGACTGGTAAAGAATATAGCTAGTGACAGCTCAGAATCCTAGACCCGGTTCTAGGTGGTTCCAGGCGTCCGTACCTCCAGCACAGAGAGCAGAGCAGCGGGACCAGGAGGTGTAGTGCCAGGCGTAGCCACTCAGAGGGTCTCTGTTGACGGGGGGGTTGAAGCGATAGTGGATCCCAGGGTTCTCCTCCCTCACTAGAACCTACACACACACACACACACACACACACACACACACACACACACACACACACACACACACACACACAGCTGTTACTGGAACTGTAACAATACATATTTCACACAAGACCACAGTCCATTCTCCTCACTCAGGCTGTGCTCAGAGAACTGATTCACCACTGGATTATTAGCCTGCTAAGAGAACAGAGCCCATCATTCTCTTGAGGCTGATTTATACGTTCCACATTGACATCCGCTCGGCTTTTCATGGCGGACGCTGCTTTCAATCCGCATAAGGGTTTTGCATTTATACCTTTGGGGACATCCGTGCGTATCTATGATCCAAAACAATGGAAATCTGTGTGAAGGTGAGTCAGTGAGGACACCAGGTGAGTCAGGGAGGACACCAGATGAGTCAGTGAGGACACCAGGTGAGTCAGGGAGGACACCAGGTGAGTCAGGGAGGACACCAGATGAGTCAGGGAGGACACCAGATGAGTCAGTGAGGACACCAGGTGAGTCAGTGAGGACACCAGATGAGTCAGGGAGGACACCAGATGAGTCAGGGAGGACACCAGGTGAGTCAGTGAGGACACCAGATGAGTCAGGGAGGACACCAGATGAGTCAGTGAGGACACCAGATGAGTCAGTGAGGACACCAGATGAGTCAGTGAAGACACCAGATGAGTCAGGGAGGACACCAGATGAGTCAGTGAGGACACCAGATGAGTCAGTGAGGACACCAGATGAGTCAGGGAGGACACCAGATGAGTCAGTGAGGACACCAGATGAGTCAGGGAGGACACAGTCTTCCGGGGAAGTGTGAGGTGCGCAGGTCTCCGCAGATGTCCGTTATTGCTCGAGAGGATGCGAGGATGCGGAAAGGTATAAATCAGCCCAGTCAACAACAATCAATTTCTCACAACATTTTTTCGCACTGCCACCTCACTGCAGGTCGGTTACCATGACAACGAGGGTGATGTTGGTCGGCCCCAGGGCCTCCAGGGTCTCGGGTTCGTCGGCGGGTCGCCGGTAGTGGAAGGTGGTCCCTGCGATGTCGAACCTGCGGGGGGTGTCGATGGTCAGCTTCCCGTTGATGAAGTACTGGTCCCCTTTACTCTTCAGCACTGGTGGGGGGGGGGGGGGGGGGGAGGGCAGAGGGGGACAACAGCAAGACTGAACACAATCCTTTTTTTTATTTTCAGGTTTATTTTTTGGGCATATGTGTGCTCTGTAGGCCATGGTGCTAGACCACTGGACCACCCCGGGCCACAACTGAACACTATCCTGGAACTGATGAAAACGTTCAGCTTAAAAATACTCTTTAGCTATAACAGCTTTGAAGCTTTGTGATTCTGATGCTGAGAGTACAAATGCATGATGACAGATGTAGGAGGACAGTGTACACCGTAAAGCAACTGTGTGTGTGTGTGTGTGCGTGTGCGCGTGTGCGCGTGTGCGTGTGTGTGTGTGTGTCTCATGCAGACGAGGCCGAAGATCTCACCTAGGTAGTTGAGTGAAACGTTGAGCTCCTGTATGTGTATGAACACTGATCCTTTAGGGATTCGGACCACCTCTTCATAACCTGAGACACACATACATACATGAACACACACACACACACACACACACACACACACACACACAGACACACACACACACACACACACACACATGCAGGCAAATCCACACACGCATGTACACATGTACGCGCGCGCACACGCACACACACATACACACACACCACACCATACCACACCACACACACACACACACACACACACACACACACACACACACACACACACACACACACACGCAGGCAAATCCACACACGCATGTACACATGTACGCGCGCGCACACACACACACCACACCATACCACACCACACACACACACACACACACACAGAAAGAGAAAAAGAAGGCAAGGTGGAGGTTTTATTCACTGACATACTGGAGGGGGAATGGTGTATGAGTGTTTTACTCTGCGGGACTCCAATGGAATAAGCAGAGCCTTTTCGGATTCCAACCAAATTCCTGGGCAGCGTTCAGTAACCATGTTTGAAGCCAGGCTGTGCTGTCCAGCCAGCCACCACCACAGCCCTGTAAATAACTCCAAGCCTCGCAAGTAAAAAAAAAAAAAAAAAAAAAGGAGAAATAATTTAATAATTCATTCCAACGCTGTGACCGCTGAGGAAAGGAGAGGCTTGGCTTTTGACCCCTCTCTCTCTCTCTCTCTCTCTCTCTTTTGGAGCGGGGAGTCAGTGCTGTGAGCAATTTCAGCAAACCCCGGCTCTGTACTTGCGGTTTCTGGCAAGCCGTGGAGGGAGAGGTTTTTCTGTTAACAATCAGGGGCCTGTGTGGTAAACATAGAGCCAAAGAGCAATAAACCCCCGGCCCTCAACCCCTGAATAACCCTCCACCGCTTCCAGAGCCCAGTGCTAGACTGGACAGACTGGGAAAGGAGAGAGAGGGAGAGGGAGAGGGAGAGGGGGGAGGTAGAGAGATGAAGGGATAGAGAGTGATAGAAAGAGATGGATAGGTAGAGAGAGAGACCCCTCCACCACTGCCAGAGCCCAGCACTAGACTGGACAGACTGGGAGAAGTGAGAGAGGGAGGGGGGGGGGGGGAGAGGGAGTAGGGGGGGGGGGGTACGTATCGAGACGGAGGGAGAGAGAGTGATAGAAAGACATGGATAGGTAGAGAGAGAGAGAGAGTGGGACAGGGAAAGAGGGGAAACATAAAGAGACATAAGACAGAAAAGGGACACTGGAGTACAGACAGATATGAGAAGGCAGGTGTCAGATGACGCCAGTGAGGAAGCAGGCCAGAGTCACGTGAGAATGGCTCTATCAGCACAAGGTGTGGTACTCCCACCCCCACCCCCACCCCCACCCCCTCGCCCATCTACTCTGCTGCCTCATCCCTGGCAACAAACCCCAATTTAAATCGGGGCCTGGGACCGGAGTGGTGAGGAGTGAGGATTGGTCTGGTCTGGTCTCTCAGCCTCAGAGACATATAAAACCCTGTAGACACGAGTGAGCGCTCTGAGAGCCATAAATCTGCCTGTACCAGGAATAGCCCCGGCGAGCTGAGGCCGCGGCTGTGGCCCGAGGTCTGAGGCAGAGCCGGCCACTGTGGTCCCGGGACGGGGCCGTCTGCGGAGGGTGTGTCCCGTCCTGAGGGTTGCTGGGAAGGGGGTGAGGACGGGAGGGAGGGTGCTGGGGGTGGTGAGGAGCTGCTGTTGTGGACAAGAGAGAGAGAGAGAGAGAGAGAGAGAGAGTGAGAGAGAGAGAGTGAGAGAGAGAGAGTGAGAGAGAGAGAGAGAGAGTTAGAGAGAGAGAGAGAGAGAGAGAGAGAGAGAGAGAGAGAGAGAGAGAGAGAGAGAGAGCCCAGAATAGATCCCACTGCGGCGGTCTCCACAGGCCACTTTGGCTGGGACCTCACCTAAAACTGTCTGCCACGTGCCCCTGGCCCCCGGGCGGGCACTGGAGAAACCCCACTCGCTCCCCACAACCACCTCCTCCTCCTCCTCCTCCTCCTCCTCCTACTCCTCCTCCTCCTCCTCCTCCTCCTCTCCGGAACACACACCTCCTCCTCCAATTATGACCAGAGCGCATTGAGAAGCCATTAGCGTTAGCCCAGTATCAGGTACCTGGGTGACGTTAGCCACGGGCCTATAATGAGGGAGGGAGTCTTCCAGACGTCTCAATGATAGACTGAGGACTCTGAGTGTCTCCTGAACGGATCCCCATGCCCTGACCGAGGACTGAGGCTTGGTTTCTTGGACAGTGGAGGCTAATTCTTGTACCCTGCGTCATCTATGTTCAGGGCTGGGATGTATCAGCTTTCCACTGCTATGTTTCCACAGAATCAATCACAAAAGCATTAATCAGAACCGAAAGTGTTTAGACTGAAACAGGTACTGAAATAAAAAGTCTTTCTGCACCTCAAGGAGAGAATGGTATGCTTAGGTGTTCGCAAGTAACTTTATATGATTATACTGGTTAGAGTATGCAGATGCAAATAGTGCTTGCATGTGAACGGATAATTACACACTGCTTTCGAAATGTCTGGGGTCCCTTAACTCACATTGCAAGGCATTAGTCCAACACACATTTCAGCTCGTGTCAGAATCCAAATGCACAAATACATGCGCACATTGTTGGAATTTCCATAAAAACAAATTATGTTGCATAATGTCTTGATAAATAGCTCAAACTAAATTAAATCGGATTCCCGGGAGGATAGTCGCAGTTCTGAACTCCGAAAAGCAGCCTGTTCCTTTTTTAATAAAATTTGATATTTGAGAAAGTGTTTTTTAAATTCTACTCCTCTTTTCAACTGAAATGTTTGTGCTACGGTGCGTTGGCCCTGCTATGTAAATGTCGGAGCAAGGAGAGAGAGGAGAGGGGTTAGAGACAGAGAAACAGATTCCATGGTTTCAGGAGTATATATATATATATAGTGTATTGTCCCAGTCAACTGAATGAGGTTAAGTGAAGGGTGTGGTACCTCCTTCAGGCAGGGAGTCGTTGAGAACGCCCTCGATGGCCTCACAACTGCTCCCGTCGCCCCCGCAGTTACGGCAGCGGTCCTCGCGCACGTCCGAGCCCAGAATCCGGTCACAGCCCACGTGCTGCGATGGAGGCACAGAGGACAGGAGGCTTAGGTCACGGGTGGGAGGTCAGAGGGTCAAAGGTCACAGGCAGGGGGACGGAGACACAGCAACTAGCCTCCATGCAGAGGAAAGCACTCTTCAAATGGTGTCCAAAGAGGGAACGATGATTGTAATGTTTCCCAGGCGCCTGTTCCAAAACTCCAGTTGTTGACACCAGTCATAAACATACTGTATGAAAGCTGTCTGAATCCAAACACTTTTGAAGTATTGCTCTTGTACTCGTATGCAATCATGACAAACAGACTTAAGCATGCAGTAGGAAAATAGACGGGGTCAAAGTGGGTTCAATACGGTCCAGCATAAATAACAAGTGTCTCATCACTGCTCTGCAGAACATTTAGTTCAGGAATTAAACCAGACCATCCTGGGTGTGACACTCCCTAATACTATTCAGGAATTAAACCAGACCATCCTGGGTGTGACACTCCCTAATACTATTCAGGAATTAAACATGACCATCCTGGGTGTGACACTCCCTAATACTATTCAGGAATTAAACGAGACCATCCTGGGTGTGACACTCCCTAATACTATTCAGGAATTAAACCAGACCATCCTGGGTGTGACACTCCCTAATACTCTTCAGGAATTAAACACGACCATCCCGTGTCCTTCCTCGAGCTTACACATGAAACTCCCTAATACTCAGTCTCCATACTCTACCAATGTGGAAGCCATTTCTCTGCAGTAATGACTGGAGGGATTGGCCCACTTGTTCCAGGCACTTGTTCCTCTGGATTAGGCCTGGGACGGTCCCCATGGGGAGCAGGACCAGGCAGCCTGCCTGCGCATGTTTGGAGCATGTGTTCTCTGGGGCGCAGCTCAACACCATGTGTTCTCTGGGGCGCAGCTTAACACCATGTGTTTCCGAGCCCAGCTCCGAGCCCAACTCCCTCTGCCTCTCCCACTCCATCTATCTCTCCATCTCTCTTTCCATGTCCCCCTCCCTCTCCATATCTCTCTCCATGTCTCTCTGTCTCCATCTCTCTCCCTCCCCCTCGCTCTCTCTCTCTCTCTCCATCCCAGCCTCTAACCAATCCCTCACTCTCTGGAAAATAATAATTAATTATTTATATAATTATAACTGCAAATAATACTTTTTCTCACTGTTTTGGTGGGGTTTTCTGTGTGCTTTTTTGTGATACATTTTGGATTTGGAAACCCTAACCCTAATCATATATATATATACAGCACCAGTCAAAAGTTTGGACACACCTTGCCAAGAGAGTGCAAAGCTGTCATCAAAGCAAAAGGTGGCTACTTTGAAGAATCTAAAATATAAAACATATTCTGGTTTGTTTAACACTTTTTTGTTTACTACATAATTCCATATGTGTTCCTTCATAGTTTTGATGTCTTCAATATTAATCTACAATGTAGAAAATAATACAAAATAAAGAAAAACCATTGAATGAGAAGGTGTGTCCAAACTTTTGACTGGTACTGTATATATATATGCTGGAGTGCATGAATGAACCTGGCAACATCCATGTGGTCTCTCACACACACACGCACACACACACACACACACACACACACACACACACACACACACACACACACACGCACACACACTTGTAAAACGTTGTACATTTTAAAAAGCTGTTGTATATTTTGGGTTGGGGGCGGTTGGAGAATGTGACATTCTCCTATGTATATATATGCATCAGGCATCAGGCAAGGGTGTAAGGAGAACTGTAGAGACACCCCCCCCCCCCCCCCCTCCACATCTCTTATATCCCCATACCCTGGCTTTGACTGGGTTGGTGTCCTTATATTTTTATATGCACCATAAATATAGGAGAGAGGGAGGAGGGGAGGGAGGAGAGGGAGGGGGGACAAGGGAGATAAACAGAGATACAAACTATACGAAATAATAGGGGAAGGAGAGAATGTGAGGGAAAGAGTGAGAATGCCAGCATTGCAAAGACATAGAGTGCCAGAGAGAGAGAGAGAGGGAGAGAGAGAGAGAGAGAGAGAGAGAGAGAGAGAGAGAGAGAGAGAGAGAGAGAGAGGGAGAGAGAGAGAGAGAGAGAGTGCCAGAGAGAGAGGGAGAGAGAGAGAGAGAGAGAGAGAGAGGGAGAGAGAGAGAGAGTGCCAGAGAGAGAGAGAGAGAGAGGGAGAGAGAGAGAGAGAGAGAGAGAGAGAGAGAAATGGTGCTGTGAGTGAATGTGTGTAGCAGCCAGCAGTGCAGACAGACAGCTGAGCTGGAGGGTCACTGAGTTCCTGCGGCACTAAGAACAGAGGAGCGAAGAGGAGAGGAGAAGAAAAGAGAGGAGAGAAAAGAACAGCAGAACAGAGGAGAGGAGAACAGAGGGGAGCTGTTGATAAACAGGCTCCTCTCTCTGGACGAGCCCCGAGACTCCCACTCACACCCCCCTCCCTCCCTGTACACAGGCCCTGACACACTCCAAACAAAGCACAAGAGAGGAGAGAGAGAGGGAAAAAGAGGGAGAGAGAAAGAGAAAAGAGAGAGAGAGAGAGAGAGTAGAGAGAGAGTGCAATAGAGTGAGACAGGGAGGGAGAGAGGGAGGGAGGGAGAGAGGGAGGGAGGGAGGGAGAGAGAGAGAGATGGCCGCTCAACTGCCTAATGAAATCCAGCTATGCTCCACATAGCTTCAGGAAACCACACAACAACAATTCAGATGTTTTGTGGTTTTGGTGTCATTCACAGCGAGAGTATTTAGTTTTTTTCTTTTCCTCCTCCCTCTCCAAGTGGAAAGCG
>NC_139660.1:3426501-3431501 GCF_951799395.1 Argentina silus | reverse complement strand
CTGCCTGTCTACCTGTCTACCCGCCTGCCTGCCTGTCTACCCGCCCGTCTACCTGCCTACCTGCCTACCTGCCTGTCTGCCTGCCTGCCTGCCCGTCTACCCGCCTGTCTGCCTAAGCTTCCAATTAAGTTGTTATTTGTATGTGTCCTTTTCAATGGCCTACTGTGCGTCATCGCAATGGCCGGAGACAACACCCGCAACAAGTGCAGTGATTGGACGAGCACGTCTGGCAGGTCCCCTCCTTCTCGCCGCTTTCCCGCCGCAAACGGCTCCACTTACCAGGAGTGTCTCCGCTGGGAGGACTGGGAGCAGGGGAGGAAGGACACTTAAGCCATATAATTTGACACAAACAAGGAGCTCATAGATGCCGGCGGGAAAGGGGTTCCGTGTGTGCAGACGAAAGAGAGAGAGAGAGAGGGGGGGGGGAGTGGAGAGAGAGAGGGGGGGGGGGGAGCGGAGAGAGGGGGGGGCGGAGAGAGAGAGAGAGAGAGAGGGGGAGGGGGAGCGGAGAGAGAGAGAGGGGGAGCAAAGAGAGAGAGGGGGGGGACGGATAGAGAGAGAGAGAGGGAGCGGAGAGAGAGAGAGAGAGAGAGGGGGGGAGGGAGAGAGAGAGAAGGGGAGAGAGAGAGAGGGGGAGCGGAGAGAGAGAGAGGGAGAGAGAGAGAGAGAGGGAGAGGGGGGGGAGAGTGAGAGCGAGAGAGAGAGAGAGAGAAAGAGAGAGAGAGAGAGGGAGAGGGGCTGCAGGCTGCACGGTCACGCCACTGAACGGCACAGATTATTTTGGAAGGTCTGGGTCTAGGGGGGAGAATACCTGGTCCTCCATGAGCAGGATGAGACGGGTCACCACGATGTTCACTGCGTTCCCCAGGCTAGAATCCTGGAACAGTTTGGCAACCTGACCTCCAGGGAAACAAGAAAAGACCAGTCTTAAAAAGAGCTGACGTACCAAGACTAGCACTTACAACCCCCGGGAACACTTGTCATTATTGACGGCTGGGGTAATTTGGGTTGTTTTACAGTGCACTTTGCTTCAGTGTTGTTTTTCATGTGTTTTTGACCGGATTTTGTAACAGGAAGGATACAACCTGCTCTGGGACAGTAACATGAGCCCAACCATATATTAAGTACATTCCAGACGTGAGTGTGAGTGTGAGTGTGAGTGTGAGTGTGAGTGTGAGTGTGAGTGTGTGTGTGAGTGTGAGTGTGAGTGTGAGTGTGTGTGTGAGCGTGAGTGTGAGCGTGTGTGTGAGTGTGTGTGGCCATCTGATCAACTATGTGTTAAGTGATCTCCTGTGAAACAAATGGTGCTACACATGACATGACCTCATCTATCTGAGGTCATCAAGTGAGCACAGAAACATTCTAACTTTTAGAATACCCATATAATAGAATAGAACATAATAGAATAGAATCGTACATAATACAATAGAATAGAACAGAATAGAATAGAATAGAACATCACAGAATAGAATAGAACATCACAGAATAGAATAGAACATCATAGAATAGAATAGAACATTATAGACTAGAATAGGGCAATCCTTAAACACGACAGGGGGAACCTTAAACATGACAACTGGATGACAATCTGCACTACAATGTCTGTTTAGCTAACGCACCTTAACTTAAAGGGACACTTCACCAATTTTTAACATCACATTTGTTATCTCCACCACTATATCTCCAGCACCATACCAGTGTCTACATCTGTGAAAACTGTGATTTTCTTTTGTTCTGTAGTCAAAAAAAGATCAGAGAAAAGGCACTGGTATGGTTCCGGAGACAATGATGTGTTGTGTTAAAAATTGCCGAAGTGTCCCTTTAACAGTATCTGACTCGATGTGAAACTTACAATATTCATGACGGCCAGGATGTACTGCTCGATGTCACGTCGCCCGTGGTACCCAACCATCATCTTGTCAGCGACTACCAGCGTTTCCACGTAGCGTTCCCGGCTCACAGAGCGCTTGAGAGGCAGCTGGCCACGCCCCATGTGGTTGGGCGGGGTCTTCAGGGTCCTCTGCCACCAGGCCACGCCCTTCCCTGGCTTCTCGTCTGGGCGTACAGGTCACAGAAAGGGTTAAACCACACTGATACAGTAGAGGGTGTCTGGATCACAATAACTTTAGGTACACTTAATTTCGCTAAGCCCCCAGCCCCACCGGGTGGAGCTTACACCTCATTCATTGGCTTCACTATGAGGGACAAGCTAAATCAAGCGCACCTTTTAGTCATTTTAAGAAAATAAGCACTGTTTTGACCCTGGTCTATAAGACACCTCTGTAACATCCTGACTCACTGGATGTCTCATGTGAATGGAGACGATCTACAGTCGCAACAGTACAGAGTGACTATTACTATTGACTATTGACTATTGACTATTGACTAAGTGACTGTTATCATAAGTTGATAAGAGTTTATAACATAAGACGGTGAAGGTCGCGTGTCGTTAGAAATCCGATGGTCCAGAGAGTCCGACCTACCGATGACTCCGCAGGACTGGTCCATGTACTGGTGGCGGAGAGAAGACCTCTTGTAGACCACATGGGGGCGCCCCTCGCCCCTCTCCGCCCTCGTGAGGTTTTCAGCCGGGACCAGAGGCTCGATGAGGTACTCCTCGCCCCCCGCCACGATCACCCCCTGCTGGAGGAGCCAATGAACACAGAGGTGAGCCAGAGGCCATCTGAAGGCTCGCAGTGATGGGCTAGGGAGCAGACATGGTTAGCGGAGGTGATTGGGGATCACACACTCTTGTGATGACGAGGTAGTCCCCCCGGACCTTGAGGATCTCCTCTTGGCCTAATGGTAGACGCTTGGGTCTTCCATTTGGGAGACCCGGGTTCGAACCCCATGAACCCCATATCCACATTACAGCGGCACCACAAGAGGTCCCTGTCCTCCGTTAACCCCTAAAACATCTCACTTTCACCTTCCTCAGAAAGTCCGGAACACAACTGTCCCTGAAGCGATGATAATCACGTCATTCTCTCCACAACACAAACACAGACTCTCGTCTCTCTCCCATGCGGGCACGAGCCGCGGGTCCGACACACACAGGGAGGGAGAAGTACTCTCCTATCTGAGTGTGGGGAGAGATTCATTCGGCATTTCAACACGAGAGACATGGCCGGACACACTGATGATGATTAGATCTCTTGGCTGCGGCCTCGCGGGTCAGAGCAAGTGTTTCCCCCTTCGGCTTTCTCTCGACAGCGCACTTTCAAAGTGCACCTAATCCCCGTAATGTGTTTAGTGATGCTCTCATGGGCACACAGCGGATTCCCTGCTGAAGTTAGTTATGCCGGTCTGACCACAAGTAATTATGTGTAGGGTTTATTAACGCTTTCTGAACATATCTAATCCCCCGGCTGTATTATTTACCCCTGTTATTACGGGCCCAATTACGTTTACAGTATTAAGCTGTAAAAGGATAAAATCACATTGATATGTGGGTGCCTTTATGGGGAGCGGAAAGGAGATCAAGATGTCATCACGCGTTGGATTTTAGGATTTCAAAAGAGTCTGCTTTCGTGATTGGAGCGTACCCACTGAATTATCAATTAAGTGCAGCTATGGTTCGCCTTGGTGACGTTATGAATTGTGACCATGGGGGGAAATCACTGGTGATAAGACCGGCCTTGGTAATCCTCTGTTTATGCAGGTGCATTACTGGCCTGGGATCAGAATGTGATCAAGAGTGCTTGGGAAGGCAAGTGTTCCCTGCTCTCATCCAGGCTCTGAGCTATCCCCTCCTGAGCACACCCAATCAAGATGTTACACTCAGAGGGAGAGTAAACCTGTGGAACTCCATTACCCACGGTCCCCTGAGGCTGTGGCAGCACGCTAGCTAGTCAGTGCCAGCCAGGTGGGTTACGGTTAGGGTTAGGGTTAGGGTTAGGGTTAGGGTTAGGGCTAGGGCTAGGGCTAGGGCTAGGGCCAGGGCTGGGGTTAGGGTCAGGGTTAGGGTTAGGGTTAGGGTAGAGGGCTTACCAGGCCATTACAGTTGCTGAGTGCCACCTTGCTGGTGTGAGGTTGTCCCTGGAGGTGTCCCTCGTAGTGACAGTTGGGGGCGTAGGGGTGGCTCCAGGCCAGGTGGCCCCTCCTCCAGTACTCCACACGGAACTGCCTGGACAGCAGCCCCCCCGCCAGGGTCAGGTTGAGCAGGAAGTTGGTGCGTGCGGTGGACAGCTGGTAGTACAGCTGGGCCTGGCCCTCCTGGTGCTCCTCCTGGCCCTCGGCACTACGCCGTTTCCTCCGATGGTGCTGGTGCTGGTGGTGCTGGTGGTGCTGGTGGTGGTGGTCCAGGGTCTCGCCCTCTGGCCCCACACGCACCGGGATGGCGATCTCATACTGGCCCAGGCTGGACAGGAATGCAGCTGGAGAGAGAAAGAGAGAGAAAGAGAGAGAGAGAGACAGAGAGAGAGAGAGAGAGAGAGACAGACAGAGACAGAGACAGAGACAGACAGACAGAGAGACAGACAGATACAGAGAGACAGAGAGAGAGACGAAAGGTCAATCGAATTTCACTTCAGCGTTGTTTGAAAATGTAGTGTCTGCACTCATATTGCTATCACTGAAATGTCACGTGGACAACTCAGAGTTGGCCGTACAGTAAGGAGCGAGAGCCCCTCGAGGACTCTTTTCAGTCCACCACGCTATCCCTCACAGGGCCAAAGGCCCGTCTCCATGGCAATCCTGAAATCGTATACTTCCTGTCTCTGGCTGCAGGGCCCAGAGATTTATTGTCCAAACAAGGGCGCTGCAAACACCGCACTAACAGGGGAAAGGTCAGCAGAAATGAGCCCGCTTTCTCATCCAGACCTTTCGCCTTGTTTTGTGGAGAAACAGCCCTCCCCGTTGAGGGTAAACAGCCCGGGATTAGTGTCCCTACCGTGAGTCTCAGGACTGGGCTCCTCTGTATACGTGGCCAGGGCTAGCTTAAATAAACAGCAAGCACCATTACACCCCCCACCCCCCTCCCCCTTCACTCCATCCCCCAG
>NC_139660.1:3336501-3421501 GCF_951799395.1 Argentina silus | reverse complement strand
GTGGGTGTTATGTCGGTGGCTGCAGGAGGAAAATTACCCAATTTGGGAGAGCCGGCGGGTTGCTTCCACGGCCTGGCTGACTGTGGGCCTTCTGTTGCTTGCCACCTCACAGGCAGCAGAGGGAGACTCACAGGGAGAACAGACCAGGGCATTAGCCACAAGTCAGGCTTTGTGTGGAGATTAATATGGGCTTCATAAAAACAACATTGGTTATTAGTAAATGAGTAAATGATGATCTCCACGTTCTCCATCACACTGTGATCTACAGGAGCCAAAACCTGGATGAGGAGATCTATCTAAGTTACAGGACCAGTATAGGAACATTGTGACTTTAAAAAAAATACAAAATAATAATTCAGCCTTATTTGGCAATGTGTCCAAAACACAATCTCTGATACCCTTTCCTCCAGCCACACTTCCTCCCTCCTTCCTCCCTCCCTCCCTCCCTCCCTTCCACTCTTTCGCTCCTCCATCCTTCCATCCCTCGCTCAATGCCGTCTGGGCAGAGAACAGAGAGCAGAGAACGCCACACTGGCCCAGATGGCTGGCGGTAAACCAACTGCAGGCAAAGGTAATCGGAAGCAGATGGGAAACGATTTGGCGACAACAGTGAGGGAACAAGTTGCCCAGGGGGCTGAAAAAGAGACGGGAGAGAGTGTGCTGTTTAGTCCAGCTGGGATAGCCATTCTTGAATACTAACACACGGCTATGAGTAACTGTGTGTGTGCGTGCGTGCGTGTGTGAGTGAGTGAGTGTGTGTGTGTGTGTGTGTGTGTGTGTGTGCGTGTGTGTGTGTGTGCATGCGTCTGTGCATGTTTGTGTCTTTATAAAAGAGAGCGAAAGAAGAAAAGACCAGACCAGAAATAAACGACACTTTCTGCACCTTCCGAGAGGAACTGAGCTTTCTCTATGCTTGGATTAAGATTCACTTCTGTCTGACTGCTTTCAGAGGAAATATTTTTGTTTTGGAAAGTGCTCTAGTGTTCTAGACCAACGCTCCCATCCATTCCCAGGGACGACTTGGCCTGAGGCTTGGCCTCCTCCTACACACCGAGCTAATGAACACTGACCCTTATGTTCAAGCACCAGTGACACAAGTTGTCACTTTTTGACGCCGCACCAAATGTGCTCATGTGAAGTAGCTTACATTCGTCACACTCATACTTCCACTCACAATCTCACTTTCTATCTGCGAGGATTCAAATTTCAGTCCGGTCCCGTCCCGTCCCGTCCCGTCCCGTCCCGTCCCGTCCCGTCCACACACACACACACACCCGCCCCCCCCCCCATTGCAAGCCCCAGATTTATCTGACGTAGCGAGGTGAGTGAGAGGGAGAGATGGAGGTCTAATGTGGCTCTCATTTCCTTGAGTTTGTGAAAGCAGCAGGCCGGAGCAAGGTACAGTACGAGGACCTAAAACACTGAGGGGTCTTTGTGTTCCTACTTTCGTCAAATGTGGAGCAAACTGTAAGCCCCCCCCCCCCCCACCTCTTTCTCTCTCTCTCCTCTCCATCGCCCCAGCCCCCCCAAACCCCTTCACCCCCCACCCCCCACCCCCTCCCTCCAGGCTTCTTTCAGTCATTTCCTGCTTGGCCAAACTCTCCTTTATTTTCATTACTTCTTGTCGGAGTCTCGTTTGATTGTGGGGGTTATTAGACTTGCAGCTAGATATCAAATGGTTTTCATTACGACTCTTTCTCAACTTGTTTATTTAAACAAAGCCCACATAATCGGACCCCCTATGATTGCCTTGGTGTTTTTAAACAAGGCTGCTTAAAAGCTTTATGAACTGTCCTCAAGCTCTCCCTACACTGAGGACAGTATTGTACACTCAGTACTAAATCATCTCTGCTCACAACAAGAATGCCATTGAATGTGGATAGTGGCAATCATTCCACTGTCATTTGTCTTTTAAGGTCTGTTTTGTACAATATTCCCTGCGGCTATTTCATTGTCCCCCACAATGAAATTGGGGAGGGGATAGTAGATCTGTCTGTCACACGCGATATATATCAGACACCACTGGGACAATTTTGACAAAACTTCAATCACGCGTGAATCACGCGTCTTGCCATCGAGATCCGGCATTTACAAAATGGCACTGATCGGCCCACGGGGGGGGGCGCCTATAGTACACAACTGAAATTCTGAAATCATTGTCACCACTTCACACAAGGAGGGGGGCTACATCACTCGTCGGGGACAACATGTTTACTGTGGACTTGGTAGTTTTTTTTTTATGAAATAAAAAAGCCCTGTTTTGTTATTCAGCCAATACGATCTGCTGTGACTGATGACTATTTTGCTTGGTTGAGTCCCTCTGACCACTGGCCGTGGCTAATTCAGAAAGTGGGAATGGACTGCGTACAGAACAATTACAATGTGGTCAGAGCAGGGAAGTCTGACAGCAAGAGAAAGAGGTATCTGTGAACAACAGAGAGAGAGACGTTGTACAGGCGATAGGCAAGAGAGGGAATTTCAGGGTGGGCCAAAGTTATAATTCACCCTGCCCTGCATTATTTGCCTCTTAGAAAGCAGCGAGAAGAAGGTCTTTCCAGACTATCTATACTGCCCTTGTCTTTAAGTGTTGCCAGGGAGCATCCAGCAGAAAAGGCCACACTAATCAATCCCATATGACTACACTGCAGCTCAATGTAAGGCGTCTGTCGTGAACACAGATGCCAAGTGTCCCCAGCTCCGCTCAGAGGAACGGTAACAGGCCTCCTCAATGTGTTCTGACCAGCCAACTGTCTTTCCCTGTCTGATCAAAGACTCTTCATCAGGATTTGGGCATTTCTGCGTCTTACAGGGGAGTGTGGCATCTTTTATAAACACCAAATCTATAAAGCTCTCAGCTCGCTGTTTTGAAGTGCCCGCAGACGGCGTTCATGCTCTCAGAAGTGCCTTAGAAAAGCAATCTCAATTCACACGACTCCTCCACATTAAGCTTGGCACAACAAACAACAGATGAGGTGATAAAAATAATACGGAGAGTAGAAGGAGGGACCTCAGTCTAAACACTCTCTCTATCGTGGGGAGGCATTCCTCTTTCAATTTTTCTCAAATAAACAATCTCCAGATGAAAAGTGGGAACATAAACAAGTTGGGGCTGTCCAACAGCCAAGGATGCGCTCTCTGAAAATGAGCTCTAGTCTAAAACAATATTTTGTGAGAGCTGACTTGAACTGGATCAGTCAGCAACTGCAGAGAGTATAGAACTAGGGCACTTTGAGCCTTGGGTAGCTTGGGTGTCATATTTCTCATACTACACACACCCTCAGACTGTAAGGCAGACCACAGGTTTGTTAATGCTGACCAGGCCAACTAATAAAGCGTCAGTCAGTTGAGAGAGAACAGAATAGACTCACTTGCAGATCAAACACCGACCAGACATACCATGGTCAACATCATGGGATGCAAGGGCTTTCACGACGGTTAGACAATAGCCTCAACGCTGCGGCACAAAGTTCTGCCTTGCAGTTTTGAGAATTAATGAACAACAATGAACACAAGATCAGATCTTTGTGTCCACCACCAATGTGTTCTCTAAACGACTTAGTATTGGCCTCCTCGATTTCCCTAACCAACTCTTGCCTGGGGCAATTCTTGCCTGGGGCAATGGCTCCCGCACCCGGCAGAAACCCTCTTGGAACGAACGGGCATACATGTGCCATCCTCCACTACCTGTCTGCCTGACTCCCTGGCTCTGCCTGGCACCGGCAACTTTACCGCGCAGACCCTATGGGATGAGCTTGAGAAATAACGGTGCGAATTTCAATAAGATCAATGGGGAAAATGTGAGCATTGCATTATAACTTCAATGAAATGATTCATTGACACACATTCCGTTAAAAATAGAATATTCCTATCATTCAAAAGACACAGAGCATATACTCATAATTGAGCGTAAAGGTTCCCGAGCAGTAGACTGCTGTTGATCAATAACACAGAAATATGATTAATATGATTCCGTGCACTTTTTCGATTGGTTGTGCAAAACGATAGCTGTAAAATTATAAAAGGCGTTTAAAGAAGTCATGCAAAGATTGATTTAACTTAGTACGGAGTGCAACGTCCTTATCATTACTGAAAAGTGTGCGAACCAACGGTGAAATAAATAAAGAAGCTGATGATAAGTGAATTCAATACCTTTTCGACCTGTCCAAACTCACTACGGTTGCTGCTCAGGGCTTCCGATGTCTTTCTCCTGCTCTCCTCCCGGACTTGTCAGTTGCCTTGAAAAGTTCTGTCTGTCTGCGGATCGTACGGTGAGTGGACCTCTCCTGTCCTAGCCCGGGTCCCACTGCCGCAGAGACGCTGTGGGTGCCTGCGCCGGCGTGCGTACTCGAACAGGAAGTGAAAACGGTAGTAGCAGCGTCTGTACGCGTGGAGGAGCTACTCCCAAAAATGAATGTCCTCAGCGGATTTGAATATATATCACTCTGCTTTTCAGTTACATTATAATTGCAACTACCATAATTGTAGTCTACCAGGTAACCCAACAAACCATTATGTAATTCTATTCTAAGCAGTAGCCTCGAGTGGTCAGACTACTAGTAGCCAAGTCCTAGAGGTATAGACTTGGTTGCGGCAGAGACCAACAGTAGTATTCAGATTAATTGTAAGGTTGGTGGTAAAACATTTTCGGTAATTTATTCAGACCATCTTGTGAAGCCTACATGTGCTGTGTATAGACTATAAAAAGAGAATATTGAATGCTGAATTTTGCACCCTGAACATCTCATTTAACCACCAAAATCTTAGCTGTACAGATGGAGGAGCTGTGGTCCACAGGTGGCCCAGAGTTGGGATACAGATGTAGGGTTTAGGAATTGGATTGGTACAGTTAAATATGTGTCTTGAAAGTCATCCGTTATCAACCATTGTTAAGTCATCCATTATCAACATCGACCATTCACCAATGTAACATCTGTCCTTGTGTTTCTCTAACCCTAACCTTTGACACGGGGAACAAGATAACTCTTCAAAAACTGTTCAGCTTAGGTGAGGAAGTGGGTTAGTAACTTTCTCAAGATTCCAGGGCTGCTTCAGTCAACCCACATAGTTTCCCTGCACCCTCAGCAGTGAGGCTTCTGCTGTCACCTCCACAGATCAACAGAACAACTCACATTTTCTCTCTCTCTCTCTCTCTCTGTCTGAGGGCAACCTGCATAGCTGTCTTCTCCCCCCTCAGTTCCAGTGAAATAGTAAATGGTGAGTGCTTCTAATTTCAAGGAAATAGTTGTTGGAGTGCTACTTTGCTTCTAATATTAAAGGTAGAGAATGACCTCTTTAGATGCAAAGTCCTCTTGGGAGAAAAGCAACTAAATGTATTCAGCGCCGGCCTACTCAAGTTTTACTCTTTTGAAAATGGCATTGTAATGGCAGTTTCATTTTTGAGTAGGTTAAGAAGTACAGCCACTATCTCATTCCAAATATCAAGTATTTTTCTTTTCAATTTTTGAAGCGGAAAGTCAAGAAGATGTCATATGTGTGAAGTCATGGCCCAACTCTGTGGGCCATGATTCATGGCACAGCTGCTTTTGTTTTTTGTATTACTAGTTTACCAGGTGAAATTCAGGTACTTACGGATAATCATTTGTGTCGAAGCTATTTAATCAACTGGTAAGTTGCTGTTTTAGTTGATGCTCTGTAAGTTACATATATGTTTTGGCCTGTAGACAATAAACCCTAAAAGTGTCAGTTAGAGGGGTTTGTAAAACACTTATTTGTAAAACACTTATTTGTAAAACGCATTGTTTTTGTGAACAGGTCGGTGAATGAGTAGCATTCAATTCCAAGTATACATTTTCATGCTGCCGGTTTATAATCAACTAAATCATTTTACAAATCATTTTACTGGCAACAGCTGAAAATTAACATATTGTAGCAACAGCACTTTTCATCTGTGTTTTGAAAATGGAAAACAGATTCATCCTTTTTTGACTGAATTTAAATTCAAACTGAATTTACTGTAAGTCAAGTTAAGTATATTAAAGGTTGTCTATCTGTCCTACGGTTTCTTCACTTATAACCAGTGTTGAACATGTGTGTTTAAATTGGTTGATGTGTTTCTATTAGTAGTGTCGGTTATTGTTGTAACAAAGGCAAAATGGTTGCACCGCAGGGCGGCAAAGACATTCTAGCTGTGGCTTCAAAAGTAGAGATTATATTTATAAATAGTTGCATTCATTGTGTATGGAAATAGAATGCCAAAAGGGGTAAGATCTGACACACCCAAGAGTTCTATGTGTGCAATTTATTGCCAGTAAACTTACTATTGCCAGTAAACTTACTTTTAAATTACAGGATCTAAATTCAGTTTGAGAGTGAGACTTATTGGCCAATTTAATAAAATTAACACAATATCATGTTAGAAGAATAAGCCACTTAGGCAACAAACCAATCTTGATGTTGCTGTGATATTTTCCAGTTTACCACAACCAATGCAATGGTTCTATCATTGCAACAGCCTATTATGGGCTATCTCTAAGCTCCAGACAACAACTTGATTAGCCTGTTGGACTTGGGCCCTGGTGCTAAGCCTGCCAGGCTAAACTGTGTCTATTTGTGGCTGAACCCTGAGAGGGCAATTCATATTGAGTAGGCCTATGCCAGATCATTACAGTTGTGCTAACATCTACATCATTAGCTGTGATGAGTATATGATGTGTATGTCACCTGGGGTTGCTATAAGAAACGTTTCAGTAGTGATGAAGGTCAATGATAATACTGGATCAGCCACAAGGTGGGATACTAAATGATTCAGTTAAAAAAAGAAAAATCACACACACACACACACACACGCACACACACACTGCACTCTTTAATTTACATAAACCAGGAGCAACCAAAGCTTATTTGCCAGGAGAACTGGTGCAAGCTTTCAGCTCGACCGGCTAAATATGTCCTTCAGGAGCGGCACTGTCAGACACCCGGCAGGTCAGCTGGTCAACTATCCTGTAAGCCGCGCTGTGCGATAACAGGAACCTAATGAAGTAAGCACATCTTTCTCGTAACGGAAAAATATGTGAACGAGGGCCACACGGAATTAGGTTTCCATTGACGTACGCAATGTTATTGATATCGTTGGTGTTCAAGGTAGCAGTCTAGGCCTCAAACGCAGTTTGTAGATCAACCACTTATTAAGGCCCCCCCCATCCTTTTCCTGTACCATTGATATTTGCAGTCCTTGTGTGGTTGATTTGACACGCATACCAAGAAACATGAGGCGGTACCTGTTATCTTGATGTTAAATGTTTATCTAGGTTCGTTTTCTTTTTTTAATCCTTTTTTTCAGATTACGGCAATTTAACCATGTTTAAATTTAGAAATGTTTGGGTTAGCATACCTTTGTAAATGTTCTCCTGATTTTGTAAGTTGTGATAAGAGCCTGTAGCCAAAGTAATGACTAAAAATAACTGGATATTGTGTGTCTAATGACTAAGCCAGGAATGTTTTGATTTGCATAACTTACATAACACATACTCCTGATGACTACAGTTTCCACAAGGACATCTTTTGAATACCAATGACAACCATTTTGGATCCGACCACTGTGTGGTCACATGGTGTAGGCCCAGATAGGAAATTCAAGCAAAAGGTCAGCTGCTCTCAACTGAAGGATGAGACATAAGGGCAGTGATGTCATGTGATGTCTTAAAGGTCCAGTATGCAGATCGGAGCTTTAAAATGATGTGACGAATGGCGTTATAAATCAGTAGCGATCAAGGAACGAGATTGCATGACAAAGAACGCTCTTTTTTGAGAGCGCTGTTTTGGTCCAGACCAGACGCTTTCTAAAATCTGGTGTCGTGGCCAAGCAATGGCCTTTACGTACTGTTTACATTTTGTGGATGTGCACACATTTGCTGCTATTAGAACACGTGTTTTCGTGACGTTTTTACTGTCACAAAGCACAAAACGACATGCTATACCTTCAAAGCATTAAATCCCAACCAAGAGCTCCCCGTTCTGTCCTCTCGTCCACACCGCAGAGAACAGGGCTTTCCTACTGTTCAAGGCAAGGCAAGGCAAGTTTATTCATATAGCACATTTCAGACACAGAGGCAACTTAAAGTGCTTTACATAAAATCGATAAAAAGGAAAAAGCATACCTTTTTTTCTTTTTTAATTAAAAAAGCATAAAAGACATGAAAAAGAATAAAAGTCACAGTGCATTTTAGGGTCAGAGTGGTTGTTCACCTCACAACCGCTTGGGCCTGAGTGGAACAAGCCGTGTGTCAGCACACAGGAGGGTTGCTAGGTTACTCCAGTCCACTTTAGCCCAGTGCCAGCTGGGGAGGACTCCTCTCAGGGTCAGCCGGTCCAGCCAGTCAACCTGCTGCTTTGCCATCCCTGTGAGGCTCCATTATACTGATGGTTCCTCAGCTATAAAGGTCAACCTCCGGGCGAAGGCCTAGGAGTGAGGATGCCGGAGCCTACCAGGGGAGAGTACACAGCTGGTTCTGATGTGGCCTTAATGTCTTGTGGGAAAACAGTCATTTGACTGGAATGTTTGAATATTAACAGTATGGGTAATGTTCTTAAAGTGTATTGGGGAAAAATACTGATGTGGTTAAATATCCATCACGCTGTCAGTCTATGGTTGGTGAAGTAACATCTGGGTTGGTCTATAGGATGTTAAGGGGATTTTGTCTTGGTCGATTTGTTTTTCTTTTGGAGGCAATGTAAGAAGCTACTTTAGGAATTGTTTTTTTTTAATGAAGACATGGGGTATTCCCTTATCAGAAGTTGATCTCGGTTTTAAGTTCTTCTGTTCAGGGCAGAAAAAGCAACACGACAGAGAAAAATCAGGGGTGGTCAAAAGCAAACCGCACATGCTCAGATGAAATGCTTTTGGTGATACATTTATGGTTGTGTTGATGCGTTCACTCATAAATTCAGAAAAGAGTAGAGAATGAAAAGGAAAGTTCCTTGTCAACAACTCTCTTGTTGACCCGATGCGTTCTTTTTGATGGATTGGCTTTGATATTCAACATCTCTCCATTTTCATGGGAACTGAATTTCATGCCAATTCTCAAGTAGGCTGTTCATTTATTCGGTTATGCTGAAGTTCAGTTCACATAATGCAAACTCAACCAGTTGCTTTTAACCATTCAAATGAATAGAAATGCAAAATGGAAATAGAAAACAGAAAAATAAAAAAAATAGAAATGACACGTCGATACTACTGTCACATAGACACTATCGTTCGCCTGGAGGCTTGTCACGAGCTCCCTCTGTACAACTGTGTGTCCCTTTACTGTGGTGACTGGAGGTTTGATCATCTCAGACCATGGTGGGATGTGTGTGTGTTGTGGCACATTGTGGCTGTGTCGTAGGTACGGCCAGGAAACTGTGGTTGAAACACAGTACGCTTTTAAGTATATTCACCTGCCTCGGTTATACATTCCTTGCTGTACCTTCAACTTGCTGACATACAGTATCTCACCTCAAGCAGCACAGGCCTAAGACAGATCAAAGATTGCCTGTGTGTATGAGGTGGGAAGGAATATGTGTCCATAGACAGAAAGACAGCACTGTGGAGCACATGATAAGCTGAAGATTTAAATTGACAGTTGCAACTCGAAAACAAACCAGAGGGAAACTCTCTGACCTATGACTCACAAACAAATGTGTGTGTGTGTGTGTGTGTGTGTGTTTGTGTGTTTAAAAATTATCATACTCATCTGTGTCTTGCCCACCAACAGGCATTTTCCACTTGTTGTCATACCAACCACACATATCTGTTGATGTTAATCACCCTGCCTGTAGTGTAGTCTACACTTTCTTCTTCCTTTAAATTTGTCAGTATGAAGTACAAGTTGGCTGTTAGCAGAATTATGTTGGCAAGTCAAACCAAACAGATCCGTGATGAAGGATACACCTCACATAGTTTGTTACTGTAATCTTTAATGTTCTTATAAACTTCATCTGTTCCCCCCAATCTTCTTCATGGAAATTGGCCAGTGAGCGTGTTGAAAAGCTCAGGGAACATTCTAGAGACAGCACCTGTTCAACGGCAGAGTGACAAGCTGAAGAGATGAGGGGTGGGGGCGGGTTGATGCTTCCTGTTGTGGCTGGAGTCTGCGCTGCTGCAGAGAGACATGTTCTCGTCAGAGTGTGTGTGTGTATGCTCAACAACCCAACCACACACACACACACACACACACACACACACACACACACACACACACCTCACTCTTATGGGTCTATATGGCCTCAGTGTTCTCTGAGTTCTGATGATGGCTGAGCACTGCTCTGTTCTTATATAATGATGTGATGTTATATTACTAAAAGAAAAAAAAAAGAAAGAAAAAAAAAAATATATATATATATATATATATATATATATATATACAGTACCAGTCAAAAGTTTGGACACACCTTCTCATCTTTATTATTTTCTAAATTGTAGATGAATATTGAAGACATCAAAACTATGAAGGAACACATATGGAATTATGTAGTAAACAAAAAAGTGTTAAACAAACCAGAATATGTTTTATATTTTAGATTCTTTAGTATGGGTAAGGGATGCACATGGTCAGCAACAACACTCAAATAGGCTGTGGCATTCAAGCGATGATTGATTGGTATTAACAGGCCCAAAGTGTGCCAAGAAAACATTCCCCACACCATTACACCACCTCCACCATGAGAAGGTGTTCCTTACAAAGTGTTCGGTGAGTGTATATATATTATATATAAAATGGTTACAACAGTAATTACAGTGTAGAGGTACAGGTAAAAGAGCAACCTTAGGTTAAAGGTCGACGTCAGTGGGAAAAGAGCGGGGTGACGCTACCAGAGATAGTTCCAAAACGGAGACGATCAATAAACAAGAGAAGACGTTGTTCACTTCTTTACTTCCTCCAAACATCTCTAGTTGTGACTTCCTGGCATGACATCATGTCTGCCTTTTTTTTTTTTATATATATTTTTAGTGCATTTCTGCTTTATTGGGATATAGATAGTAGAGATTGACAGGAAGGATGGGTGGGTGAGACAGAGGAGGGATGACATGCAGGATATGTCGATGGCCGGAATCAAACCAGGGACCTTGCGATGATACGGTATGCGCCTTAGTGTGCTACGCCACTGAACGCGCCATCATGTCTACCTTTAAGTGTTACAAAAACAACTCTCTCTTCTCAGATCTGCAGGCAGGACCCCTTGAGTGATTGTTCCCCCGACTGTTCCCCCTGAGTGGAGCCACAGCCGCCTCCTTCTGCCCTGCTTAAATAAGACCCGACAACCGTGATGGACGCCGCGTCCGAGCTGCCTTTCTTCTACGGTAGCATCAGTCGCTCGGAGGCCGAGGAGCACCTGAAGCTGGCGGGCATGGCCGACGGACTCTTCCTCCTGCGCCAGTGTCTGCGCAGCCTGGGGGGCTACGTGCTCTCGGTGGTCTGGAGCCTGGAGTTCCACCACTACTCCGTGGAGAAGCAGCTGAACGGCACCTACTGCATCGTGGGGGGCAAGCCCCACTGTGGGCCCGCGGAGCTGTGTGAGTTCTACAGCAAGGACTCCGACGGCCTGGCGTGCGTCCTGAGGAAGCCCTGCCTGCGGCCCCCGGACACGGCCATACGGATGGGGGTGTTCGACAGCCTGAAGCACAACATGCTGAGGGAGTATGTACGCCAGACCTGGAACCTGGAGGTGAGGGGCTACCTGAGAAGGAGGCCACCGGGTCTGAGGTCACACACGCACACGCACACACACACGCACACACACACAAACGCACATAAACACACAAACACACACACAGACACGCACACACACACACACGCACACACACACACACATGCACTGTCTCTGATACCCTGTGTGTGTGTGTGTGTGTGTGTGTGTGTGTGTGTGTGTGTGTGTGTGTGTGTGTGTGTGTGTGTGTGTGTGTGCGTGTGTGTGTGTGTGTGTGCGTGTTCAGGGAGAGGCCATGGAGCAGGCCATTATCAGCCAGGCTCCACAGCTGGAGAAGCTGATCGCCACCACGGCCCATGAGAAGATGCCGTGGTACCACGGTAAAATCCCCCGCCAGGAGGGCGAGAGGCGGCTATACTCTGGCGCACAGCCAGACGGCAAGTTCCTGTGAGTCAATCGGCAAGGGTTCAATCCTAACATCAGCGCACTTTACTCACATTTTACACAAACCTCCCACTGACATCAATGTACACAAACCTCCCATTGACATCAATGCATGAAGTGCTACGCGTGAAGTGTACGTCCACAGTTAGGAATGGGCTCCAAGTGCATGTAGTCCAACTCCATCCAAATTCGTCCCCCAACACTCACAGCGGCAGTTTGATGTTT
Organism: Argentina silus; assembly: GCF_951799395.1. Taxonomy (NCBI): domain Eukaryota; kingdom Metazoa; phylum Chordata; class Actinopteri; order Argentiniformes; family Argentinidae; genus Argentina; species Argentina silus. Next base: position 3,409,186 of record NC_139660.1, on the reverse strand, counting down.
TCATTCCTCAGAGTGAGAGACAGGGAAGAGTCCGGCACCTTTGCCCTCTCAATGGTGTACGGAAAAACGGTGTACCACTACCAGATCTTACATGACAAATCAGGGAAGTTCTCCATGCCAGAGGGAACCAAGTTTGACACTGTGTGGCAGGTACTGTAGGCTCCCCTGTGTCCTTCAATTCGTTGAACTGTAGGTTACATAGGCCTACACATAATCTCTCTCTCTCTCTCTCTCTCTCTCTCTGTCTCTCTCTCTCTCTCTCTCTCTCTCTCTCTCTGACCAGCTGGTTGAGTATCTGAAGATGAAGCCTGATGGGTTGGTGACAGTTCTCAGGGAACCATGTGTCAACCGCAACACCGCTAAACGTACTGGAACCAACATACCATTTTCTTAAAATAGTCATCATGTTCATATTTTATGTATACATTTTGAAAGTGTGGAAAATTGGTCATGCAATTATCTTTATTTATTTCTGTCTTATTTCTGTCTTATTTCTGTCCCTTTCCAGAGACTCCAGTTGTCCCTTCAGCGGTAAGTAAGCTATCAAGAACACACACACACACACACACACACACACACACACACACACACACACACACACACACACACACACACACACACACACACACACACATCGCACACACACACACACACAACATCACTCTGCTGTGTATGGTAGATTTTGTCTGCCCATTTTCATTGACTCAGATCTGTTGCCTCTTTTATTCAGAGGAAGCTTCGAGGAAATGGGTACACACCGGCCCCTGGAGGTTAGTCTTCGACTGTGCAACTGATTATTCCACAAGCTTTTGTCCTTCTCCAACAAATTACACCAGAACACACGCACACTGTCTGATAAGTTTCAAGGCAGTCCTATCATATTCATGATTAGAGCAAATGACAATAACTGATGTTGTTAACCTGTCACTCATCATGCCTCACACATTGATAAATACCGGTACAATAACCAATGTTCTGTTGTTGGTGAACTACTGACTTTGAACATGTCCCTGTGGTTCCACCTGTTATTTCAGTTCCTTTGGGGGCCTCCAAGGGAGCGAGCACCGCGCCCACAGACCGTGAGACTCTGCCCATGGACTGCAGCGAGTTTGCCAACCCTTACCATAACCCCAACGACCTGAAGGACTGTTACATTGTTAGGACCGACTTGATTATGGATGAGGTGGAGCTGGGCTCTGGCAACTTTGGCTGTGTCAAGAAAGGAGTCTTCAAGAAAAATAAGTGAGAGGAAGGGGATTTTGTTTTTGTCGTTTATATCGACATTGTTATCAATCAATCAATCAATCAATCAATCAGATTGATGGTGCTGCCCATGGATTGATTGATTGATTGATTGATTGATTGATTGATTGATTGATTTACATTGTTATCCATTTCTACCACATTTACAGAGATACGGTATACAGTACCAGTCAAAAGTTTGGACACACCTTCTCATTCAATGGTTTTTCTTTATTTTTTATTATTTTCTACATTGTAGATTAATATTGAAGACATCAAAACTATGAAGGAACACAAATGGAATTATGTAGTAAACAAAAAAGTGTTAAACAAACCAGAATATGTTTTATATTTTAGATTCTTCAAAGTAGCCACCTTTTGCTTTGACTACAGCTTTGCACACCTTTGGCAAGTTTGTGTCCAAACTTTTGACTGGTACTGTATGTCACAGAGATGAAGAACACACTACAATGTTAATTCAATTTACGTATGTATGACCGGTTATTTATCTGACAGGTTCAACGGTCATTTGGCACATTCATAGTGGTAGTGTCTGTTGTCTGTTGTTCCAGTGAGCAGATTGACGTGGCGATAAAGGTGCTGAAGAGTGAGAATGACAAGCTGGTGAAGGATGAGATGATGAGGGAGGCGGAGATCATGCACAAGCTGAGTCACCCCTACATCGTACGCATGCTGGGCCTGTGTCAGGCCGAGTGCCTGATGCTGGTGATGGAGATGGCCTCTGCTGGTCCCCTCAACAAGTTCCTCTCCTCCAAAAAGTACTTACAATAATCTCATAGCAATGCATCCATCACTGAGTTACGCTGAGTGTGTAGGGGGTTACTGAGTGTGTAGGGGGTTACTGAGTGTGTAGGGGGTTACTGGGGTGCCGTTGATCGGAAGACTCAGGTTGTCTATTGTGTGCTAAGAAAGGTGACTGGTTGGGTCTTTTCACGGAATTTAACAACAACAATTTTTTATGACGATTTTTTCATTACAACAAGCAGTATCAGACAGGGGCGATTCGGTTCATTTAAATTAAATTAAATTAATTCAAATTGAAATACATAGTTCACAAACATATCAGTCAGTTCATATGTTTCTGAGTGCCTGTTCCTGTTCCTGTCTCTCAGGGACCAGATCTCAATGGAGGACATAGTGAACCTAATGCACCAGGTGTCCATGGGAATGATGTACTTGGAGGAGAAGAACTTTGTCCACAGGGACCTGGCGGCTCGCAACGTCCTGCTGGTCAACCGGCAGTATGCCAAGATCAGTGACTTCGGTCTGTCCAAGGCTTTGGGTGCTGATGACAACTACTACAAGGTAGGGCCAGGGGAGTCAATCTTACTGATTTGTGTCGTGTGATGTCGATCTTTGTTATATCATGAAATGTTATCTTTTGTGTGCGTGTGTGTGTGTGTGCGTGCGTGCGTACGTGTGTGCGTGTTTCTGCATATAGGCTCGTACGGCAGGAAAATGGCCCTTAAAGTGGTATGCTCCAGAATGCATGAACTTCCACAAGTTCTCCAGCAAGAGTGATGTCTGGAGCTTTGGCGTCACCATGTGGGAGGCCTTTTCTTACGGAGGAAAACCATACAAGGTACAGTATGTTTTTCTATAGCTCAAGGACTTTAAGAATGGTAAGGATAACAGTTTACGGTCGCTACAGGAGTTGTTTTTGTGTATTATCTATTATCTGTTTCCTGGTCCCAGATTTTAAGCCTAAAGCTAAAGACTGTGTACAATGGAGAATCTGCTGTCTTGTCCAAGAGTAGACTCAATCTGTGTCTGTGAAACCTCCCAAATAAGTCATTCAATGTCTCTGTCCCAACGACGAGCAGAAGATGAAAGGGCCGGAGGTGATCAACTTCATCACCATCGGGAACCGCATGGAATGTCCTGCCGGGTGTCCAGAGAGAATGTACTCACTCATGAAAGAGTGCTGGACATTCAAGTGAGAACCTTACAACCTGATAATATTATATATATGCCTTTTAGCTGACGCTTTTATCCAAACTGACTTACATTGCAGTGAGTGCATACGTTTTTTCGGTATATATGGTCCCAGCGGGAATCGAACCCACGACCTAAGCGTTGAGCCACGGAGAACTGGGTTAGGGTGTTGCAAACAGTTGATCTCGGGAAGTGAATGTTATATTACCCCAATATTGATATCATGATAAAGTCTTCATCAGAGAGCACAATGGCTTGCATAAGGGACACTGCTTTGGTTTCGCTTACTGTAGAGTTACAGTATCTCACATCTTACACATCGTTTACTCAACTGGATCAGAAAAACAGCCAAGACCAGTACCATTCTACACCACACTTTCCCCAATCAACTAGACCGAGGCCGTCCTGCTTCCATTTAAAGAATCGATTCCTAACACATGCATGTATCTGACCTCCCTTTCTCCCTCCAGACACGAGGACCGACCAGGCTTCAAGAAGGTGGAGGAGAGCATGCGAACTTTTCATTACTCAGTGTCCAACAAACCGCAGCCTGAGGGGAAGGCAGACGCTGCCGAGCCTCTCAAGTAGACGGGGACAAGAGACACTCTGTCCCCCCAGCGCACAATGCATTCTTTCACAGAGACATCAACAGAGACAAAGAGCTTCTCATGAACTCTGTGCACGGACAGCTTCAGCTACAGTGCTGTTGCAGCTAAACAAGCCTTATGACATTTTGTATGTGAGTTTGTTATTTGGACCAATGTGTCATTCCTGTGAGGATGCTCTTTTTGTAATGGTCGCTCAGGAGTGCGTCATCAGTTGTTTTGAATGGTTTGAAGAAAATGCTGAAAAAAAAAGGCTGATTTTGAAAGCAAGTGGATTTTCTTTAAAGTGTTAGGACACCGATTACGCAGCAATGATGAAGTTTCTCTTGTACTGCAACGAAGGAAAAAAGTATATATATTTGGTGTGAATCAGGTCTCTTTACATTGACCTAATGTATTCATGTGGTTCAGCTCTGATATTTCATTTAATAAAGACATAACAGAATGTGGTGTATTTATTGCAAACATCATCCTCATCATCATCGTCATCATCATCCTCATCATCCCATCATGGTCTCCCACCCCAATCGACAGCACCATACAGTACAAAGTCAACATAGAACCTAATATAATATAAAGTCAATTGTTATAAACTTGTTATAAGCTACAGTAGGCTACAAAAGAGAAGTCTGCGGCTCCTCGGGCGGTACCGTGACGTACTATCAAAGGAAGTGGTCTCTTGTTTGGTAGGGAGGAGCCTGGTGTTTTAGTTTCCTAATAAAGTATACAGTTTGTACAGTGTTCGTAATTACTTTACATGTATCATAATGTAGCCAATGTTATACATTTACAAGAGGAATAGGAAAGCATCTTGATAGAAGGAAACACTGCAAGTAAAGGAACAGTAAGCGGAACAAGTAAGTGTGGTATCTAAGTTCGGGGAAAGTGGTTGGGAGATCATTTCGTCACCGTTAGCTCGTGAAGCGCTGTATCTCTATTGCAAAAATCCGACGTGAAGTCATACTTTGAAAGTCCAGCCGATAATTTACTAAATGATTAGCATCAATCAGAAAGCAACAAGTGCGATCGTTCTCCATATGTTTCACGTCATGAATAAACTCAGAAGTCTCCGTCCCTCCTCGTTCAAGCAAGCCTAGCATCATGAGGCATAAATGAGAGAGCTAGCTGCGTCGGCCTAAGTTTCACTCGAAATAATAGCCGCTACTGTAGGCTACATGTCTACTTGTCTACAGTCATTTCACGAATTCGTGGTAGCCATTGACATGACAGCATCCTATCATTTCTCAGTTTACTCGCGGCCATAATGCATGCATGCAGAATAGGAAGTGGCACCCCGCCGCCTGCCATTCTGTGCTACATACAAGTGTAACTACATTGTCATCGCATTGGAACCGAGGCCGTTCGTTTGACGCCTGAGCGACGTGTCTTACAGCCGTCATAGGTGTATTTGAAGAGTGACCAGGTTTATACAACTCTAGCAGTTGACATATATGCTGGCCAACACACAGTCATACGTATTATGTATGTTTACCAATCAATAGGGCTAATCTGTAATTCAGATTTAATTGGTTTGATTATTAAAATGTGCAACAAATATATTGAAGTGTGTCCCCATACTTGACACTCATGGTCTCTCTCTCTCTCTCCCTCTCTCTCTCTCTCTCTCTCCCTCTCTCTCAGCCAGAAACAGCTGCAGGACAAATAATACCAGCCCATAGTAACAGCTCCACTGTTGTTTGTATATCCCCTCATTGTTATCATTGATCAAGTAAATAGTTATCCAAAACGTAAACAAGCTGCCACATGCAACAATGTCCATGGCCCTGAAACAAGTCTTCAACAAAGATAGGACATTCCGGCCGAAGCGCAAGTTTGAGCCCGGGACTCAGCGTTTCGAGCTGCACAAGAAGGCCCAGGCGTCCCTGAACGCAGGCCTGGACCTGAAGCAGGCCGTCCAGCTGCCCCACGGAGAGGACCTCAACGACTGGGTGGCCGTGCACGTGGTGGACTTCTTCAACCGCATCAACCTCATCTATGGCACCATCAGCGACTCCTGCACCGACCAGTCCTGCCCCGTCATGTCCGGAGGGCCCAAGTACGAGTACCGCTGGCAAGATGAGCACAAGTACAAGAGGCCCACGGCCGTCCCGGCCCCCAAATACATGAGCCTGCTGATGGACTGGATCGAAGTACAGATCAACAACGAGCACATCTTCCCCACCAATGTCGGTGAGTGTAAAGAATAATGATAATGATTCTATTGATTTTTAAAAAGGGCATACATGCACACTTTAGGAGTTCTCCAGTGTTAACTGCAACATTTCCATCAGTTTATCCAATGCTGATAATGACCTAGAAATTCTTAACCTTCCATCCCCCCCCCACCCCCCCACCACCATGAATAGCATAGCCTCTGACTAGCCTGTAGAAACATCCAAGCGATGGCTTTAGAAATGGGTCACACCATCAACAGTAGGGTATAAATAGACATGGCATATGTCCTCAGGAATGGATTCTTTCAAAATGATCAGATTAGTTTGAGAGGAAAGACTGCTAAATGAATCTATCGGAGGAAGGAAAACCATATCCCTGGGCCCTGCCCATGAGGTGGTCTTTTCAGCATTCTCAGACACATATCTCCTTGGAGCGATACAGGCAAAGACCCCGTAGTACACAGAGGGATAACATCGCTTACTGTGCGTAAAACAAACAGAATGTGTTCAAATCGATGGTATTTGCACCCGAGGTAACAAGCACCGTAGCGCCAACCACAGAGACAACGATTTGGGAAAATGACGACTGTTTTTGTTTCTACACAGCCAATGCAATGTATGAGAGAATACAGTTGAATCTTCCTCATTGTTTGTTTGACTGTTTCAGGTACTCCCTTTCCTAAGACCTTCATGCAGGTAGCGAAGAAGATTTTGTCCCGCCTGTTCCGTGTGTTTGTCCACGTCTACATCCACCACTTTGATCGTGTGAGCCAGATGGGGGCCGAGGCCCACGTCAACACCTGCTACAAGCATTTCTATTACTTTGTAGTCGAGTTCAACCTCACAGACCACAAGGAGCTGGAGCCACTGGTGAGTGAGACAGAGAGAACAGAGGGGGGGGACACAGTACAGGTCAAAAGGTTGGACACACCTTGCCAAGAGTGCGCAAAGCTGTCCTCAAGGCAAAAAAGGTGGCTACTTTGAAGAATCTAAAATATAAAACATATTCTGGTTTGTTTAACACTTTTTTGTTTACCACATAATTCCATGTGTTCCTTCATAGTTTTGATGTCTTCAATAGTAATCTACAATGTCGAAAATAATAAAAATAAAGAAAAACCATTGAATGAGAAGGTGTGTCCAAACTTTTGACTGGTACTGTATATCTGTAGTATCTGCTCTGTTGAAATGTCTAAACGCATAAATGGCGTGGCCTCTTGCTAAGAGCACACAGTGACACATATAAGTCGAATGTATTTGTCATTTTCTCTCTCTTCCAAAACATGAATCCATGGCTTCTAACATTGCAAATTGAGATCGCTGATCACAAGGACCACTGTACTGTATTTTCTAGTTCACGTTGTTATGTCTGTATTTACAACCTCCCAAAATAGCAAGCAAGTACAGCGGCGTGTGTGTTTTCTTTTTCCGTGATATCGTGTCTGAAATACGAGTTGTGGCTTATGTCTCTTTCTACAGAAAGAGATGACATCACGGATGTGCCACTAAGGGGCCACCACTGACCACCTGACGCATTCCCCACGCCGCAGAAGACCCAGAGTTCCGTCCAGATAGAAGACCGAAAGAGAGAACCAAATCTTAAAAGAGTCTTTATTTTTATAAACAAGTACTGTAATCTATTTTAACCATGTAGGTTTAACCAGGAACCTTGTAAGGCATTCTCTTCCTTTTTAATGTTTTGGAGCATTTTATCAGAGCACAGTATTAAGAGCTATTTGTTGATGTTTGTTTAGTTTTTTTTTTAAATTTGAAGCTGAATCATTCCTGTAATTTTGTTGTTGTCCTGCTCTTATCTAAAATGAATATGTATGATTGTACATATCTAGGATTGTTAGTAGGTCAAGACATTAAATGTGCTCTTACACTCTGTTGTATGTGTCGCTGTGTGGTGGCCTATGTCAAGCGCTGTAGGCCATGCAATGTATGGGTTGTCAAGTGAAATTAAGACAGCAATACTTGTTAATTAATGATTTGATAGGCAATTCAACAGGTGTCACTTGATATATACTGTAACTAGTACGTGATGACCTGAATTTAATTTACATGGCTCTCTCCTCATTTGTTGAAGCTATTGGTACTGAACTGTTTCTTAACCAGTATGTGGCTAGGAAGTCATCATCATTGCCTGTCCATTCACTTAGAGAGAAAAGTGTATATTCTCTTCAAGTTTGATTATATTCACAATATATTTTCTTATTTACAATATTTATCCACACTTGATACTGTTATTTGTGATGCATTCTCCCTCCTAAATACACCTTTAAAACCAGTATCTTGGTTGAGTATTATATTTAGTCAATGGAAATATGCTAGCTAGATCAGTAGCAGGGCACTCTAACGTCAGAGGTCAAAAGTGGACAATTAAAATTGTGTCCACCAGGTGGCATATGGAAGGTTCAAATTCTGTCCACCAGGTGGCATATGGAGCACAAACATGCATATCTGGTTTGTTAGTTTGGGCAGTTTCTATTGCATCAATCAGGAAATCTTTTCAGCCCAAGACTGACATTACGACTTCAACTTCAGATCCAACACATCCGGTGCCAATGAAGGGGAAATGTACAGTTGCGCATGTGATGCGTGATGATTCAGGTTAATGACTTGACTAAGACGATAATGCAAGAAACCGTCTGGACTGAAGTGTATGATGAAAACAAAGACTTGTTCTTGTTATTGGGTCCTGTCCAGTATAATTTTACCAGCTAAGCAGGAACTGATTGGGCTTTTCCAAATAGGCTTGGGCACACATATATGGGATGGACTTACTGTCAATGATCATTCGTAATGAACAGTTGCATGGCAGGTTTTTTAAGGCAGAACTGAATTTCATCCATAAACTATTCCCTGTATGGTGATAGAACATTAATTGTCTAAGACAGTGCAAATGAAACCGTCATTTGTCTAATATTGTTAAGGATGCAATCCTATAAACACCACATTTGTCTTGATTACCAAAAACAGCATTCAGTTACATCATTCACATTCTTGGAAAAGTGGGTCTTCCTGGAAACCAAATTGGCTGTTTTACTGGAAACAATAGAAGTTTGCAGTGCCTTTTAATTTACGACAAAATAGATACAAGTATTGGTTTAAATGTAACTGCCTATTATTGCAGCTGAAAGCCCCTTGGCATGATACAGCAGTTCATAACAACGAGAGGAAGATGAGTGGACGGTGACTGTCTGTCGGTGTAACCTCATACAAGTCATTTCCTCTCGAACTCCCCGAACTGCTCTGCAGTGTGTGTGTGCTACGTGTGAGACGCGCAGGAGATGGTTTGGCTCTTCTCTCACCCCTGGTTGTTTTTACTTCAGTGGAATGTTCTAGACCAGGCTGGAGAGTTCTCGTAATAAACAGAACGGTATGAAAGGCGGAGCTTCAACTGTACTGTGGCGGGCGGGACCTCGGGGGGGAATTTCAGCTGCACCAATCGGACAGAAGCTTACCCAACTCCGACAGAGTTCTTGCAATATCTTTGTCCTTGTATTGTTTTCAATGCACGTGTGATTGTTTTTTGTTTTTTTTACACGTTGGAATTGGTTTTGCCTGTTTATGTGACTCAATTAATATTAGGCTATGAGTACACACCCTAACGGTTTCATGACTTGCAAGACAATTTCCTCATGTTTGGTTCTCTCCGTCTGTGTTATCTCACCACAAAGTGTCCATTCAGTTGGCTAATTACTATATATTGTGTTATTCTCATGCTATCCTTCATCAAATATTTAGCATTTCTAATATTGTAAAATATATACACTACTGTGTATGGGGTCAAATAAGGTAATTGGTTTATTCAGTTACAGTACACGCTTAACTAAACTATGAACTGTATTGTACAGTAACTACAGTGTCAAGACATTATAACATGGTAATTACTACAATTGTGAGACATCTGCAATAGGAAACATTGTAGGCCTATCTTATTGGCCTTGTGATTTCCACATCAGTTTAAGCTGAAATATGAATATGTCAGTAAAGGTTGCCTGCTGAGAATTGTTGATCTAGGCTAACCCTCAATGTGGGTGAAAGCTTTAGTGAATACTGCTGCAGTCCTGAAGTACACTTGAATACATTCCATCTAAGTGTCTTCAAATCCCCTGTGTTGGTATAAAGTACAAACTCAAATTAGATTCAGAGAAAGAGTTCAAATGTTCACAAAATTAGTGTTCCATAGTTATGTAACATAGGCAGAGCACAAAGTGAACAAATAAAACAGTTTATAGAGTACTGCCAAACTATGCAAAACAGTTGCAAAATCCTTCAAACTAATGTCATCAAACTAATCTAGGCGTGTCATTATTTTGGACATTCAGTGATTGTAGCCCTCTACAGTAATCCATATTCTCTGTCTTGTAGTCCGATTCTGATTGCAGTTCAGTCTGTATAAGTGTCCTTGAGACTTGGAGAGGTGCTTTTAAAAACATCATTATTAGCAATCTTCCATGCCTCTTATTTTGCTTGAAAGTTTTCATTTTTATTTCCTTCAAACAGGTGTTTTTTTCCCTCTTCTAGGAACTCCATTCCTGGAAGTCTTTCAGGAATGAACAAGTGTCTGTAAGTCTTCCCCATGTGACCCTGGAGGGCTGACTCTAAGCAGCTATGATGCAACAAAACAGAACTGTTAGCTGCAGCATGCTTGAATCTCCGGTGTACAGTAATATACACACACAAGTATGTATGCACACACGCACGCGCGTGCACACCCACACGCAGACACATGCACACGCGGGCACACACACAGACACACAGAAACACACACACACAACACATACACACACATCGACATGTGTATACAGTACACACACACACACACACACACACATGTGTTACTGTCATCACAATTCCATGCTCATTTTTTTTTTTTTTTTTTTTTACTAATTCACTACCCCACTCTCTGTAGGCTATGTATGCATTTCTACGTAGTTCAAATGTTTACTTGTTGTCCCTAGCAATAACACCTAAAAAACGTTAATTATGTACAGTGATAGCCGATAGGTAATGTATGGTAAGTATGCTGGCTGTATTCCATCACTATGCTATGCTACACAATGGCGGTGGATGAATGAACAAACCCCATACAATGCAGTCCTGAAAGTATTTGAGAAACATGCTCTGTGTATGAGTGCCATGAATACCATCATTACCATCATCAACACCACCATACCTCCTGGACTGAGCCAATCCGTTTCCATCCAGGAATAGCGCCCCCCCCCCCCCCCCCCCCCACACTGAAAAGGGGTACTCCCCCTGAATGAGTTGTTATTGATTTTGAAACTCGTTCATATCCACTGGGGAATGAGGTTGCTCCTTGAAGCCTTTTACGATGATGAACCTGCTGCTGTTACCCTGTAGTAACACTGCCCCTCCTCGGGCCATGGCTTGTTTTCCGACTTAACCTGCGATTGCATCACATGGTCTCTTCTTGCCTGTTGAGTAGCAGCCAAGGTCTTTGCGTAATGTTTACTTCAGTTTAAGGCCTAAGTATCTGGGCCAAAACACACGAAGGGGGTTGGAGACGGGGAGTGAGACCCAGTCACAAGATGTTCTGATCTTCAATACAAGCCCTAAAAGGAAGCTTATGGATACTGCTCATGGCAACATTACTAAACAACCGGTAACCAATGCAAAGAACAGGTCTGCTTTTTTTGATTCATATAAAAAAAAATCCACATATTTTGCAACAGCATTGAATTTGACAAGATGAAACATGCTGTGTGTATATACAATTGATATTTTTTGTAGAACTTCAGTTCAGTTCTGTACAGAAATCTTGGTGAACGTGTAAAATAATAGAGAATGCATTGCATATGGACAAAGTATGAGGGGGGCATACTTCTACTCTGTGTGTCAGTGTTGCTTAGGGCCGATCTAACTCTGAGCATGGGGGTAGAACTCATCTCCAACTCATCAGAGGAAGCTATTTCATTAGCACTGTTGTGAGGAACAAGAGTTTCTTGCATGTGCATCACGTCCACTGCAGTTTCTGAACGGTGCCACTGCACGAGTCATAACACGAGACAACATGTCACAGTTTTCCAGGGCGGATGTATAAAGGTGACTCTTATTAATTATGATATTCATCCTCCCATCCTAATCAATGGTTTCACTGAGAATCACCTCAACCGGAGCAACATGGATGTCTTTACGTGCCTAATGTAAGTGTTGTATCCCATTGCATCAGTCCTACTGATGAGGGACTGGTGAAATGCACGTCCCTAGAAAGCCAATCACTGTGAGAGGTAGATTACTGCACGGTGACTCATAAATTCAAATTCGAGTTCTGCCTGGACATGGCACATTTCATCATCTGGTGAGAAAAAGGTGTAAGTTCTTTCATTGTCAAAATGAATTCTCCTAATTAGCTTCCTCAGTTTCATTAGAATACCAGCACGCAACACTTCTCAATGTACACCTCATCGTGTTTGTGACCTCGACCTAAGCACATAACAGTGCCATCGCTGTCATTCTAGCAATACTCTTGAATGGGCCCCAAAAGGAAACAGAGGACATTTTCTCTGGCTCAGTTCCAGTTCTGCCGCTAGACACTTCTCCTAACTCCTAGGCTTTAGACGTGAAGAGGTCTGGAAGGATTGGATTGGCAAAAGGGATATGGTGGAAGGCTAGAGTGTGAATAGAGGCTAGGTAGAGAAGCCATCATCATATAGTTTTAATCTATCCAGTAATTTCATATCTGTAAGGAGCGAAGGACAAGCAGTAGGAAGTAGAGTGAGAGTCCGCGCTTAGCAATGGAACTAGACTCCGTTTAGAAAACACACGTCATCCTGTAGCTGTGTTTTCAGCATTGGTTCTGAGGGGCGGAGAAGTGGGCGGTGACAGCCGTGAGATTATAAAGCTTGGTCGCCATCTATTTTTCTCCACCTTCCACACACTCACGATCTGGCTACCCCCTCTCCCATCATCTGCGGCTTATATTAAGCAGTGGGTCAAACAACAGCGCTAACACTGGAGCTGTGAAATTAAAAACGGGGTAAGTTATCTTGCTTTGTGTTTGGTGATTTGCGCCACTGCAGTCAGCTTCGCCGTCCTTTCCGCCTCCGATGCCGTTCTGTCTTATTTTGTTAATGAAAAGCTAACGTAATGTTTGCGACAATGCGAGCTTGCCCTGTGTTCGTCTCCACCGTTGGAAGTCGACTGTTCCAGACTAGACTAGAGACCTTGGTCCTCGAATATTGTCTTGAAGGTTGGCTTTGCGAGCAATTAACGTCAATTAGCTCGCTGAATTCTGGCCGGGAGAACTAGCTTATTAATTGATTGAATAGTCGTCCGCCGCGGAGTGTTCTCTGACGTTAGCTAGCTAGCTAGCTACATGTTAACTTTCAATGGACGTGTCTTGGTTAGCTGAACGTGTTTTGATAACAACAACAACAACAGGCCACTTTGAGGTGTTCTTGGAGTTGGATTTGAATCGGAAATGGCACGAAATAATTAGTGCCGAAATAGCGATAACATGAATCCCAGTTTATTTTTGTATTCCGATTATGCATTTGTGTGTCTTTCCCACAGGGCTCCCGTTAAAGCGCAGCAGCAACTTGACCAGTCAGCGCAGTGATCATCAGCTTCGTTCTCTGAACAGCCATTCCGTTTCGGAGAAAGTGCAATTTGATTGTCACTTCTAAACCGCTGCAGCCGCCATCAATCCCTAATCAATCACCATAAATCGGAGCAAAATGGTGCAAAACAAGATCACCGAAGTCACTGGATTCCATCGCTCTTTCAAGGTGAGATGTAGCAACTGGCTATTATAGTGCTGTGGCAGTAGGCCTTATACAAGTAAGGCAAGTCTGCATCTTGCTATATTTAACTACATGTCTTCACACGGGGAGTCGGGTGTGAAGACTGGTGTAAGTCGGGTAACAAACGGTCATCCTGCCCTCCGACCAATGTAGACACGTGCGGATATGGGTAAATGAATGACTTATTAAGTTAACTAGATAAACTGCACCTACTTTTGAAGGCTGTTTTCCCGTCATGGCCTGATTTCAATGAGATTATCTTCAGTTGGCGATTAACTAGATTAATGATGAACAACAAGGTAACTGACGCCTAGGGAAGGCTGCGATTTTGCGACTCTAGTTATGACATCTAATAAAGTTGTTGGGGGAGGGGGGGGGGGGAGTTGACTTGGGCTTTTTTCCTCCTGTACTTGCTGTTGTTTTTAACTACGTACCAACTTTTGCCTTTCTGTTTGTGAAAATAAACAACACAAGTAAATTGCACAAGTCAGCAGTCCTCAGTAAATTGGTCAGTTTAATGTTCTTGTTAACTTAAGAACTTGTTGATGCCTGCCTTTGCAGACTCATGTAATTGTAATGGTAGTCTATAAAACGAGGCGTGCATGAACAGTTGGGCCTGTAGCTGTTATTGTTTATATTGTGAGATTTGAACAATGCTAGTCATTGTTTTAGCTGTGCTGTTGAAACCTTAGCCTAACTCGCCTATTTGTTCTGCACATCTAGGGCCAAAATCCCTTTGAGTCAGATGACTTCTCTAAAACTGGATCCCACCTTGATTCGGCCTTCAATTTTGATTCCTCTGCAAGACATGGTGAGTGTCCTGAACTTTCTGAAACACTGACTTCACTATGTAAATTATATATCTACTAGACCTTCTCAAGGGTGTCCTCCATAATCAATATTTTCACTTGAGGCCATATCTTGACTTGTGTAGTCGAGTTCATAGGAGGCTGTGCTGCTTGCTCTGGTTACCATGGGCGAAGGACTCTAGGCAAACCTAGTCTAAGATTTAATGCTGCCTTAAAAGCATAAAAGATGTGATCATGTGAATTCTGTGGGAGGGTCCTCTTCTGCACCTATCAACATGCACCTAGGGGTATGTTCATACTTCTGATCCTAAAGTGTCATCTAACTTGTAACCCTCTGCTTTCTGTGGCTCTGCAGCCATCCCCTCCAGCCAGCCTATTGACATCCCCGATGCCAAGAAGAGGAACAAGAAGAAAAAGCGTTGCCGGGCAACTGACAGTTTCTCAGGCCGATTTGAGGGTGATTTGGGCCTTCCTCTCCACATTTCGCATTCTGTTTGACCGTTTTAATTGGTGTTCATTTTATTTATTTCAAAGTAGTATTGATTCATTTGTATTTTATATATTTATATATATATGGTCATTAACTAGATTAATGATGAACAGCAAGGTAGCTGATGCCTAGTGGGGGCTGCAATTTTGCTCTGTATATATTTTGCTGTATGTGTGCATGTGTATATATATTATGTGTGTATGTATGTGTCATCTCCATTGGTGTAAAGGAAAGATTAATAATGTATCTCAGTTTGTGTTAATTCTCATCTCTGGTGCTGTTGCGTTCCTCAGATGTCTACAGGCTGCAGGCGGAGGTGCTTGGGGAGGGGGCATACGCGAGAGTCCAGACCTGCATCAATCTCATCACCAATAATGAGTACGCTGTGAAGGTACGGAGTTCCCTGCTATATGGCGGCATGTTCTCATCAGGGCACAGTCGGGGACTCGAGGGGTCGTTGTCGTTATTGGTTTTCTATCGACAGCGTTTCGTCGCGATGTACTTTGAAAGAAACTTCCAGCTTGCTACTAAATTCCGAGGATAGCCTTTTTGAAGTCTGCGTCCCACTCCTCACAATGGCTTGTGACTGCTGCCTCATCACGTTGCGGTCCCTTGCTGACTGTGTCTGGGCCTGGCATGGCCTTGTGATTGATACAGAGGCGTTACATTTCAAATGGATGACGAATGGCTGTCTGATGGTTGGCCTCGAGCTGTGAATTGCTCACTCTAAGGACAAGTGGCTAGGATTGCGTTGGCCCTTATTCAGTTTTATGGTTTCCAATGTGAAACCCTATGCAGGCCTGCGTAGTGTGCAAGCTAGGCCCCTCTTATCTTATCTTATCTTGGTGTAAATGGTGCTTTCCTCTCTGGCATCCAATTTTGTTCCCTGTACTTTTGTAACCTTGTTCAGGACATCACTCTAGGCAGGCGTCATTTCCCTAGGCAGGCCTTCAATTGTTTGTTCTGTTTCAGCCCTTTAAAGCGGATGTCTGTTGGGCCTCTCTGTGCTGTGCTGCTATGCTGTTGTTTTTATGAGCGCACAGAGGGCCAGCACAGTGACTTCCCCCTACTGTGTTGTTGTCAGTCTCTGCCAGCCAATCAGAGCTCAAGGAGTGCTGCATCCACCCCTTCCCTTTGCTCTCATTCATCTGGGAGGGTTCTAGTGGCGCGATCATTGTGTTCTGGCAACCGTGCCAAAACACAAACCTCAGCCAGAAGGACTGGGCTCGAGAAGGGTTATGACCTGGGGTGTTTACACGGTTTTGTTCCTCTCTCTCAGTACAGTTTCTTTTTTTTCTTCTTACTGGGGCGTGGATTAAAAAAAAAATAGCCGTTAGATTCCTGTGGCATCTTGCCTTTTTTTTTTCCCTCTCTCTTTCCCTTAGCCTTGAGGAAGTGAGAGAAATTCAATTTTAGCTGTTTTGGTTTTGCAGAAGAGTTGACTGTGGATTTACAGGGTGGGTGGTGAGGGGGGGGGGCGGGTGTTATTATATTTTTATGGATTTTTCACCCCTCCCACTGAGTTGGATATAGACTGCTGGGGCTTTTAAAGCAACAAAGCTTCTATATTGCTCACAATATTTGTCTACCATTGGTGTGCATTACATTGTTTATTTTACTCCCATTTTAAAAAATCAATGTTTTCGGCAGATCTCTTTGAATGACGCAGGTGGTGCTTATGCGTTAAAAGTATGCTAATTGAATCTGGAGCTTATAGCCCCCCCGCCCCCCCCAGCCATTACGTTAACACACTCGGCTACGTTGGGATTGTTTACTGAAGAACGGGTTGGAGGCTGTTCTCAAGAGGCTGGGTAGCCTGGGGGGAGGAGGGGTTGTAGCCAGTTACTGGAGGTCAGTCGGGGCTCGGCGGGGGCTCAGACTACCCATGCCAGATGTCCTCCCGCGTCTCTACCCCCTCCCCCGCACAGACGGCTGGGAGGAAGGGGGGGGGGGCGGGGCTCCTGGTGTTGCAATCTCAACAAAGCCAGAGTCAGTGAGTGTTTGGGGGAGCGGTAGGCCTGCGCCTGAGGCCCTGCCTGCTGAGAACCCCTGGCCTAGTGGGCGTTCACAAGCCAGGATTGATTTACAGACCTGCAGGGATGACTCAATGGGGGCCTCCTCCTTTTCTGAAACCAGGCTGCAGTGATTTACACCCCCCCTGGAGGTGTTCTGTGAGTCAGAGAGGACAGTAAAAAAAAAAAATGTGCCCCCTCCAGAGAGACAAAGGGACACCTACCCACCCACACACACATCATTCAGCTGCTGTTTATCCCATTGGCTTGGCCCTTTTTTTTTTTTTTTTCTCTTTTTTTTTTTTTTTTTTGCCCAATCAATACAAGCGTCTGCTCTGCCATGCTCCGAACACACTGGCCGACTGTTGTCATCTGAGGTTGTGTTGTGCTCAGGAGAAAGTAACCAGTTGTGTGCTGACTCAGACGCTGGAACAGTGCTGAGGCTTTGGGACACACACAGGCCTCTTGTCCCCGCGCTAATCCTAGACACACACATTGTGCGCCGGCCCTGCCGGCTTTCAATAGCAGCTGTAATCCTGCTAGCAGGAAGAGCAACATGTACGACCCTCACTCAGACAATGAAGCAAACTGGGGACTGGAAAATTCAGGCTTTTGCTTTGGTGTCAGCAGTCTCTCTTGGCTGTGCACCCCACTGCCAGCCAGAGCGCCCCCCACCCCCCCACCCCGCCTGCCTGCCCCCCCACAGCAGTGCCACTGGCTGTGCCATGCGCTGCGTTTAGTTTGTGTTGTTGTTGAGGGAAGCTGTTTGATCTGCCTTGGCATGTCTCATTGCCCTTTTTTGTGCTGTGGAACACTTGAGTTTGGAATATAGGTTACACACGCTCTCTATATTTAGAGATGTGGTGTCTTCTTGATTCCTGAGCGGTTCCTTGACTGGGTGGGTAGACAGCCAGCCTCAGAAGTAGGTTAATATAAGTTAGATAAGATTTATTACTGTGTCAAAAGGTGGTTGGTGTTGCATGGAGTGGGGGGGGGTGGGTGGAGACGGTGGGGTGGGGGGGGGTGACGTCTAGACCAGTCAAAAGTTTGGTCACACCTTGCCAAGAGTGTGCAAAGCTGTCATCAAAGCAAAAGGTGGCTACTTTGAAGAATCTAAAATATAAAACACATTCTGGTTTGTTTAACGCTTTTTTGTTTACTACATAATTCCATGTGTTCCTTCATAGTTTTGATGTCTTCAATATTAATGTACAATGTAGAAAATAAAGAAAAAAACCATTGAATGAGAAGGTGTGTCCAAACTTTTGACTGGTCCCCATATGCATCCCACAATTATGCAAAGATGACCTGGATTTGTTTGACGTTTGGGAACGTAGAACCCAGCCCCTTACTCTCCCGAATCCTCCCTTTCAGATCATCGAGAAGAGACCGGGTCACAGCCGCAGCCGTGTGTTCCGGGAGGTGGAGATGCTGTATCAGTGCCAGGGTCACAGGTGGGCTGACGCGACCACTACCACGACCATGCGCTAACCTTATTGCGACCACACACTAGGCCTGCCCAGCCCACCGGGCCGACCACCCCTTACATAACATTTACATTTATGACGTTTAGCAGACGCCTTTATCCAAAGCGACTTAGAACACATACATTTGTTTAAGTAAGTGAATCATCTATCCAACAGTCATCATAAGATAAAGTAATCAATGCTCACACCAGGGGCCATTGGCAGTTGTAATGGAGCTTTATTTTTTTTTTATTTTTTTTATTTATACACAGGAGAGAACTTGTAGTGGGGGTGAAGAGGTCTCTAGGGTTGGTTAGGGTTAGTACAGGGGGGGGGGACCCCACAGAGAAACACATTGCACCCCAATGCAAAGCAGGTAGTAAAGAGTGAAAACAGATCTGCTGTAAATCAAATGAGCTTAGCCCTCAAGGCATTCACAGCAGTCTTACCCTGCATTGCCCCGAGTCCAAACCTGTCTTCCTGTTATTCAAAACAGGCAAATCTGTCACATGAGTAATTTTTATTACCATTGTAGGCCTAACAACATGACAGGGCCACGTCAATCTGTTCCCAGCATGACAACATGATTATGAACACATCCCCTTTCCTTCACTGCAGAAACATCCTGGAGCTGGTGGAGTTCTTCGAGGAGGAGGACAAGTTCTACCTGGTGTTTGAGAAGCTGAGAGGAGGTAAGTGCCTTCAACAGGGTTTTAATGCTCCTACTACACGCCTGGTCTCAGGGGTTCTGGAGTAAAACGCCGCTGTTTACTTGTGCATGCTACACAGTCAGTCTTGTGGCATTTGTTAGTGTTTTTAAGTGGTCCTCTGTGGCTCAGTTGGTAGAGCATGGCGTTAACAATGCTAAGGTTGTGGGTATGATCCCTGCTGGGACCATATATGCTGAAAAACGTATGCACTCACTGCAATCTAAGTCGCTTTGGATAAAATCGTCATCTAAATGGCATATTAATTCAGGCGCTTGGTTTGTTTCGAATGTCTGAGCGGAGTAGTGAGACTGCTGTGTTCCCCACAGGGTCCGTCCTGGCACACATCCACAGGAGAAGGCACTTCAGCGAGCAGGAAGCCAGCGTTGTGGTGCAGGACATCGCCAGCGCTCTGGATTTCCTGCATAACAAAGGTAAGCCCTTCCCTGAGGGACACGCATGGCACAGGACAAAGGCTTGTGAGGAGCGATGGGGAGGAATGGGGTTTCACATGGAGAAGGAGGAGGAGTAGGTGGTGGTTTTGGCTCTGGTGTCTGGAGATGAGCCGCACCACTGCGGTGTCTCGTAGGAACTCGATCAGATCGGGTTTCGGGGGCTAGTTGGAAAACTCTGTCTCTTTTTACTTCTGGGTAGAATGACAAAACTGTCCACACCTGGACTTTTTGGTCAACGGTCAGGCATTTTCCCCCCCCTTGCAATCCGAGACCTCAGCAGTGGCCCACGCTAGTAATTTACACACATGTAAACACCCCCACACACACACACACACACGCCTGTTTCCTAATCCTACATTACTCGTTGAACAGGAAGAATGTCACCTGACTTATACCTCCTTCCCTTTTTTCCAGGAATGGCACATAGGGACCTGAAGCCTGAAAACATCCTGTGCGAGCACGCGGATAAGGTGAGGGTTATATTACAGGCATGTCTGATAGTCTATCTTTATGCCTCGGCCCAAAGGGCGGCCTAATCTGGCGATAAAGCATGATTGGCTGTAAATTACCCTCCTATGGGGAGATGAGATGAAAACAAACCAAATCAAAATCGCTGAACTTTGAGCACGAAAACAGAGAATTCCACCGAACAGCAGAATTATAATTCGCCTCCTGCAAATGTTTTTTTTGGGGTGTGTGTGTCTGAAATGTGACATCTTCCCCTGTTCTTTTCTAGATCTCCCCGGTGAAGATCTGTGACTTTGACCTGGGCAGTGGAATCAAGCTGAACAGCGACAGCTCCCCCATCTCCACCCCTGAGCTGCTCACTCCAGTAAGACTGCTGCTCCAGTACTGCCTTCGGCCAGTTCAGTTCACCTTGAACTAATTATATTTCTGTATGACCCTATGTATAAATAGGACTGTGGAAATGCTATGTGAAGGGGAAATGCTATGCTATGTGAGGTGGGGAAATGCTATGCTATGTGAAGTGGGGAAATGCTATGCTATGTGGAGTGGGGAAATGCTATGCTATGTGAGGTGGGGAAATGCTATGGGAGGCAGAGACCCTGGGAGAGTAGTACATAACTCGACTGGGACATAACAAAGCCAGGGGAAGGTTAATCTCAGTCACATTGCCTGCTGTTGTTTCCTTGAGGCTGATAAGCAGGGCGTTTCTTTGGCGCTTTTTTATTTATTTTTTTACGATGCCTCTCCTTATCAAGACGAGCCTCTGGCCTCGTATTGGACGATCCCCAGTGGTGTCACCTGCAGGAAGCCCTGTGATTGGGCAAGAGCCCAGGGCCAGGGAAAGTGTTGTTACCTGAGGTCAAGGGCAGAGTTTACTGTTGGACAGTTTCTTGTGAAATGATGGATGGATGACTGGCGTACATCCTGGGCTGGCTGAGCGTCACAGGCAGCCCCGTCCTCCCGTCCCCCCACCTCCCCTCCCGTCCTGCCTGGCAGCCCCCACCTCCCCTCCCCTCCTACCTACCAGCTCCTAGGGGTAGATATCAGGGTAGAGATATCAGCTCCAGTCATATTGTGTGTAATTCATATTGCGGTTGAATGTCTGCTTTCTGGCACTTATCAGTGAACGTGAGGCGGGGGTTATGATGGGTTAACCTCCGCTATCGCCATACGCACAGCAATACGCACAGGCTTATGGCCTTGAAAACCACAAACTTACAAAACAATACTGGAATGGTTCAGGTTTACTGTGTGTGTGTGGGGGGACTGCTATCCTGTGTTGGTCAGAGGGCAAGAGAGATGGAACAGAGCAGGTGAACCAGATAGTAGCCCATCCAGGCGAGAGGGATGTGAAGGAATTTTAGGGGGTGGGGGATTTTTGCATTGTAATTTGATCTGGATTTGATTTAGCAGCCTGTTGGTGAGCCAGGCCTAGCCCTGGAGACTATTTGTGGGTAGAATAGTTGTGAGGGTCAGGGGGGTCTCAAGTGTTTAGTCAGTGCTGGGTTGGGGTTTGGGGGGGGGGGGTTGGTGTTGCACATTTGACTTGAAAGGCAGACAGGGTGTGAGAAATGGAGTGCCCCCCCCCTCCCTCATAAGAGATTTTAGGGCTGCTCCCTCAAGGCAATCTAGGGATGGGTGGGGGTGGTAGGTAGACAGCCTGCTAGAAACTAGAGAGGGATGTAGAGCAAAAGGCATCTTTGTTGATTCTGGTTTTAGTTTGTACTAACACTGGGTCACATTTAACAGGCCTTTTGAAGGGGATAAGGAAAGTCATCTGGAGAGGGCCAGACTAGAAGGAACACACTGTGCCTGTCCAAGGCCAGAGTGTTTGGTATGAGGAAGTGGTTGAATGAGAGAGCTTCTCTTTTCTTATTTTTCTCTGGAAGGGAGAGAGAGCGTGTGGAACAAAACAACGTCTCCCTTCACTGATTTCCCTGCCTGCTCGCAGTGGTCGTGTTTGGAGCTATTAGACCAATCCTAACACCACAAAACACTCCCTCACCACACTTGTGCAAGCCTGCATTTTCTTTGTATTGCATACAAAGGCCCCATGCCTACAGCTTGTTCTAGAAATCGAGTCTTGCCCTTGTACCTAGCAACTAGGCTGTGATTGGCTAGTGCAGGGGGGGGAGAGAGGAGGGGGGCGTGGTGGCTAGCACCCAGCTCTGCTCATGCGCTGCTCTTGTTTTTCTTTGCTCTGATCACAGGGCTGATCTTATCTGATTTTCTTTTTTCTCTTTCTCTCTTTCTTTCTTTCCTTTTACCCACATGCCTCCACTTAAACCCAAGGGCTCTGTTACTCAATGCAGTAATTATCCTATATGTTCCCTTTTTTTTTTTAGTTAATTGAATTTACTGCATTGGCACATTCATGTGATGCAGCCCCCTTTTCTAAATGTGCTCATTGCTATCGGCAGTTGTAGTGTTTGTACTGCTAGAGGTTTATGGAGTTCAGTTTCGGAGGGGGACGCGGGGGACGGGAGAAATGGGCTGGCTGGCAGGGAATGGCAAATCTTTTCTGAGAATCAGGTTCATGTGGTTTCCTGCCTACTGAGCACAGAGTGGTGTAGCGGTGAAAACAACAGACACTGCTGCATGTCGTATGAGGCCAGACATGCACACGTCTGCGCACCACTCGAAGGGGAATTCTGAGGGAACTGGCTGTTTGGCAGTGGTTCAGGTGCAGCTGGAGGGGCTGACGGCAGAGCGACACCTCTTCCCGTAAGCTGGCGGAGCCTTGACTAACCAATAGTGGCAGTGTCACCTGATTGTATGGGCCGACATATGGTCACATGGTCAGGAAAGCCCCAGGTTGCGTTTTTACTTTTACAAATCCTCAGACGTCAGCTGATTAGCAGCTATCTGTGTCGCACAGCAGGGTTTAGGAGGCGCGCGCTGATGCAAGTCTACAGAGGTGTTGCGCCAGTAAAAATGAAGTTTGTCAAGTCTGCAGCAAAGTAGTGTCATGTGAGCCGAGTGCTCCCTTTCACTGCCCCCTTTCACCCTTCCTTATCAGAGTCTTCCCCCCCCCCCGAGCCCCTCACGGGCCGGCTATCTCTGGCCCGATGGGCTTTGCGAAGGCTTGGTGTCACGTTGAAACCCGAGTAGGGCCACTGTTTTGATAATCATAATCCCGTTGCCCCTCAGCACCTTGGTGGTTAAAAATATCTTGTCTCCATCGCTATGCCATTTTGTTCTGCTGTGTTGTTGTTGGATTTGACCTGGATCCCAGGGGGGGGTGTTGTTGAGGTAGAGCCAGCCATGACGGTGGTGGTGGTGGTGGTGGTGAAGGAGGAGGAGGAGTAGATGTGGGCTCGGGGGGGGTTGGGGCTCGCCAACAGAAGAGGCTTTGTCTGCTCCGCTCCGAGATTCCTGCACTGCGAAATTGCATTACATAAGGGTGCAATGGGGTGGAGCTAGGCGACAGCTGGGCTATGGTGCACAATAGTGGGAGACTAGCTATGCAAACAGACTGCCCTGCCGTTGGGAGAATAGGCTTTTTAGGTTAAGACGCACTGACTCACCCCCCCCCTCCACACACGTCTTCCGTGCACATGTTCTATAACCCACCCTTTAGACAGAGGCGTTGAGAGCGGGTGTTTGAGCAGTCCCTCCTATACCACACCATGTTTGCATGTGTTTATGGACGCATGGCTATCTCAGGTTATCTTGGGTTTCACCTTTAACCGGAGGGGCTTTCGTGATTTAAAGCTGGTCAGTCAATCACGGGGTGGGGGAGGGGGAGGTAAACGTGCATTGTTGAGACCTCCGCTGACCCAGACCTCTGTGCTAGTTTTGCGGCCATTCTGAAGGGGCTCTGACCTATTGAAAGGAATAGTTTTTAGTCTGTCCCTGGAGAGCATTTGGCAGGGTTTTCAAATATACCAAGATTAAGAGCCTGGTGATAATGAATCCTTCATGGTTCCCACATTGTGGGAACCCTCCAAAAAAAAAAAACATCTGTATAATAATTTGTAGAGAAGCTGTGCAGTTTCTCTCTGTAAACAAAAGTTTACGAGAAGTCAGTTTAATGCAAAAAGGAGCAGCAGCAAAGGAATGTCTGTCCTCGTATCCTCCTGAACGAGCAACTCACTACATTTTTTGGAGCGGGGGGGGGGTACCTAAAGTACTACAATATGTTGTGTTTGTGTGCGAGTTATGCAACGTTTTCATAACGGGGGAGGGGGGGGCTGGGGGGGCCTGCGCTGGGCGGATTTCTTGGACAATCCTCTTTTCCCCTGCTCAGCGTTTGGCCTAGTTTTTTCCACCCTGTGTGCAGTTAGGGCCGAGTCTGCCCCTGATCTGCCCACGCCGGGCTTTCAGCTGACTGCTCAGAACAGAACGGCCGATGACTCAGTCCACCTGCCCGCGCAGAGCCTACCCGCTAATTATTGACCCACAGCCCGGCCCTGCCCTGCCCGGCCCGGCCCTGCCCTGCCCAAGACACCATGTTCTCCTCTTCATAACCCCTGTACATTTTCCACTGGGGATGTTTTGGAAAGTGGGCCACTTAGATCAATCCATCAGTGTGGATAATCCCCCCCCCCCCCTTTTTAAGCCCCCCCAGGGCACTGAGTGCAGCTCAGCTGCTGCTTAGCCCAGAGCTGACTGGTCTGGTCTGCTGTCTACCAACCATGTGACCCTGCCTTCCACAGTCAGTCCCAGTCCCAGACAGGCGGCTGCTTCTTCTGTTCAACAGCCCTGAGCGCATGGAGGATCAGCTGAGCTGAGGCGTGTGGTGGGGGGTGGGTGGGGGGGGCGGGTGGGAATAACAAAGTGTGGTTTGAAGTGTGTTTAGGGACATCAGATCAGACAGGCACCAGCTTTTGTTTTCCTATTTTTTTTTAAGTGATATACTAACAACCCACAGCCCCACCCCCCACCCCCAAACCTACAGTACAGTGTTGACATAGCATCAGGGCACAAAACATGGAGCCAGTTGTTGTTGACAGTAATGCTGGCCCCAAGGCTAAGTCTGTCTCTGTTGTTTCTTCTTCCAGTGCGGCTCGGCTGAGTACATGGCCCCGGAGGTGGTGGAGGCCTTCAGTGAGGAGGCCACCATCTACGACAAGCGCTGTGACCTGTGGAGCCTGGGGGTCATCCTCTACATCATGCTGAGCGGCTACCCGCCGTTCGTGGGCCGCTGTGGGGGCGGCTGTGGCTGGAATATGGGAGAGCCCTGCCACACATGCCAGGTAAGACTGGCGCCAGCGTGACTGCAGCACGTTCAGTCTCTTCCTACTATCTTTCTCTCGTCGTCGTCCCCGTCCCCCCCCCCTCTCTGTTTTCCTCTCCTTTTTTGTTTTCAATGTGTGCACCTGAAACCACAACTACTGTTGTGCAGGTGTCCCATAGAACGTAAACCTCCACCTGCACCCATGGGACACCTGTGTCTTGGCGAAGAACAATATGTTGAGTTCAAACCGAGTGTGTTTATTTTTTTTTAATAATATTTTATTAGGTCTACATGTTTGTAAAAATATGTATTTGTTATTCTCTCCAGAACACCTTGTTTGAGAGTATCCAGGAAGGGAAGTATGAGTTTCCTGAGAAGGAATGGGCTCACATCTCCTCAAGTGCCAAAGACCTCATCTCCAAACTTCTGGTTCGGGACGCCAAAAACCGTCTGAGTGCCGGCCAGGTTTTACAGCACCCCTGGCTTCATGGGGTACGTGTCTGCTCCCCCTCCGTGTGTGTTTGTGTGTGTGTGAGAAACGAACCACCTGTTAAAACTTGTCTGTTTCTGCTTGTTTTTCTTTTAGGGCGCCCCTGACACTTCCCTCTTGCAACACCCAACATCCCTCTTACATCAAAGGTGAGTTTCTCTTTCACAGATCCTGGTGGGACACATCAAGGATGTCTTTGTTCCCGAGTATTTGTGTAGCCTGATATCCTCGTATTGTGTAGCTGTAGAACCGCAGTCTTAAGTGAACAGTGTCACCTTTTGCATGGTTTGTAATGTTTCTCTTTCCCCCTTCTCCTCTATCAGGAACAGTTGTGCCAGGGACCTGACGTTCTTCGCTGGCAAGGCCGTGGCCATGAACCGGCAGCTGGCAGAGCAGGACGGCTTCGAGGATTGGCAGCAGCAGGAGCCTCCCCTGGTCATCACGGCCAGTTCGTCCTCCATGCGCCTGTCCCCGCCTTCCAACTCCAAGCTGGCCAAACGCAGGCAGAGGGGCAGCCTGCTGAAGGCAGGGCCTGTCTCTGCCTCCGAGCTCCGCCAGCTCCTCGCCCCCCTCGTCATCGTGGGAGACTGTGCCTGAACCCTCCCCCGGACCCTGACCTATGACCTCCCCACCCACCCTCCCTCCCCCTCCTAGTCTCCACACCGACTCAGATCTACAGATGACCGCTCAGTCTCAGTCTGGCCTCTCTGGCCTCTTCATAGCTGGTCCTAGCTCCTCAGCCGCACTGCAGGCATGGCAGACATGCCCCCCCCCCCCCTCCTTCTCTGTAACACGAGACTTGCTGCCTACCTGCCTGCAGTCCTCCACCCAACTGCCTTCTGCCCCCCAACCCCCCCCACCCCATATATGCAGCACTTATAAAGCACATCAGCTAGGGCCTGCATTTAAACAACATGATGCAGATCCAGGCTGGGGGGGGCCATCTGGGGACCAGGGGGGAGGGGGCGGGGCGGTGGTTCATTCTTCAAACTACATTTTCTTTTCTTTTTTTTTGTTCAACCCAATCAAAAAGTCGGAACATTTATCAACAACCAAGCTCAGACACCAAAGGACACCTGTTGTGCTGCGTCCACATGTTACAACTGGATCCACTGTGAATTAAGTTTATCTGGAATGTTCTCTTTTGCCTGTATGTCAATGCATGAATGCCCCCGCCTCCCCCCCCCCCCCCCCCCCCCATCTGCAGATACATACACGCTTCTTATGCAATAGCCGGGATGAAGGGTGTTCTGTCTGAAGGGTGTTCTGTCTGAAGGGATTCAGTCAGTGGAGAGTTCAGAGGGGGTTGTCCGCCAATGCTGCCCGTGCCTGGTGCAGTCAGGCCATTGTGGGGCTGGGACTTTCAAAACCAAGCGTTCAAGATTCTTTTGCTTTGTCATCTTTAGATAAATTCCTCTCGACTGAGCCTCCTCAGCAGGTCTCAATCCCTCGTTATTAAGAGATCTGTGCGGCCGTGGGCTCCGGTCTCTAGTACCAGAGAATGTCTTATCTATAACCAGCCCTAGTCATGCTACTGCACCAACCAATGCAGTTCTGCTCTACACGACAACTATGCCAAACTACCAATAACCACCACCGTCATCCGATCATTCATGTGTATTGTCTTCCGTTATCGGGAATTTATTCAACGCAAATCGGCTTGGAATTAAATTGATTTCACCTGGGTTCTGATTCTTGACTTCCACAACCATAAGGCTTCATGCGCCAAACCCCAAACACTTCTCTTTAGAAACAACATGGAACAAGAATTAGTCATTTTCAATAGTTCCCATGCCCCGCGCCCTCCCCCCCCCCCACGCCACGATGTGTACTAAGTTTGTGTTGACAGAAAATCAGATGCTCTAGTTACGTCAACAATATTAATGTAATAAGACGGGCCAGGTTATCATCATAACCTCTTATGTTTAGTGGGGTGTGAGTCACATTTTTGCCAACGTGACTTCAAGCATTTGTTCAGAGTTCAGGGTTAATCGGGCTTCTCCATTGAGAGGGTAAATGCACCCCCCACCCCCTTGACTCTAAATGGCATCATACATTTGCAATAATGTCTTTGTGGAAGACACTCCCAGAGACTGCAAATAAATTAGCGTTAAAAAAAACATGGAGGAAAAATGAAAACAAAAAAAATTGGAAAAGCATTCCAGGAAAATCTAAAAAAAATAAAATAAAAAAAAAGTCTTCCAAGGACATGTAGCTGTATTAAAAAGTTTACTTTTATTTTACATGTTTGTTTGATAACTCCATGTCAATGTACAACTGTGCCACACTGATATTTTATGGCTGTTTTAAGCTTTTTATTTTTTATGTTGATTCTCATGCTGGTGCTGTTCAGTTCAGGTGGAACACCGGATGTTTTCTTTTTTTAAATATTCTTTTTTTTTTTTTTTTTAAGTGTTTTGTTCTTGTGAAAGTACAGAGTATGTAGGCAAGAGACGGAGGTGTGACGGGGGGGAAAGTGGAAGTAATTATTATTGGTGTGTCTGGAGCGATGTGAATGCCCAGCAAAGGCTGTTCCTTTTACTGTCGTTTTGTATGTGAAAGTGTTGGCGATGTTTGGAATAAGTTGAGCTCTTTCTGAAATTGACAAGTTTATAATAATGGTGATGGGGTCTCGAGACACTGTAGCCATTTGCCAAAGAGGGTTAAGTCATGAAACCACGTGTGTGAGGAACCTGTGGGGTCGCACAGGTTTTTTGATGAGAACGTTATCCGTCACCATGGAGTTAAGAAATGGTTATAAACCTCTGAATGTCCATGTGTCATTGCCAGCACTTCAGTGTGGTACTCTGGAAAAAAAAATGGCTCCCTTGGTCACAAAGGGCCCATTAAGCTGATAATAGGACACTGATTGTAATCGTTTTAAAAAAAACCTTTCTACAGATGCATCTTTGTGGGTTTTTATGTCTTATAGTAAGACTTACTTGAATTTGTGTATGCAGCTGTTTCTTCTTTGTTTGGGAAACTACCTTGCTCAAGAATCTGAACACAAGCATTAAGCTGATTTAAGGCAATCTTTTGGGTTTTGAGAATACCTAATTTTAAATTCAGTATTTCTGCCTTCTACTCTCTCTCTCAAGTATCAGACAAGTTTCTCCCTACATTTTGATAGGGTTGGGATTCTCAGAAATGCACAAAGACTTGGGTTGTAGTCTTAATGATATCTTCCAAGGTATGAGTTTCCTTGGTCATAACCATTTCTACTTTTGTCCAACGCAGTAGTTTTGGACTGCCTTTTATTTGGAGAGAGTGGATACAAGCTATCCCTAGACTCTTGGTTTCTTTTTATATTGTAAGACCTATTGAAGTAAGAAGTGTTAAATTATAAAGATCATTCAACTGGACAGTCATAATCCACTTCCCCACAATTTGAATGTAGCCCTCAGGCAAAGCATTTAAGATTTCAGTAACCGTGATCAAACATTTTATAAAGAGTTGAGTTGAAGGGGATTATATGTAGATTTTCTGTCTACAATGTGACTCATATCCTCAGGCCTTTTAGGCTTTTTTTATGAGTGTTGTTGACACTCTGGATTTTAACACCGTCTGGTTCCTCCCCCAGCTCAAAGTATTCATGGGAAGACAATTTGAAATGATAAATCCTAAGACAAAAACATTGATTAAAAATATAAGCACTTTACTGTACCATGTGAATGATTGCAGTTCACTCAAGGCAACATTTATGACCGTTGTTGCAGAATTTTGTATTGTTTTTCTAAAAAAATACAATAAAAATGCTTTGAACCACAAATATTCCTGTGTTGCCTTCTTATTAAGTTGTTTGTCTTTTTTAAAAGACTACGTTACTTCAGGCCAGTTGGGGGAAGTGGTGAACCTTCTCGCCCCCCCACCCCGTTGTGTTTACACTTTGTTGATAACTGGCATGACTTTCAGATTAACTGGCAGTTTGTCTCCTAGCAGCCGCGGTTCTATTACGGTATACGACAGTTTATCAGCCACACCTCATACCTTCAGTAAAGGACAAGTTTGTCCTTGATGGGTGCGGGTAAATATCACACAATTAGCCTGGTCACACTACTGTCACCCACGAAACCAGAATGCCTAGAATGGACATCGCCATTGATGGCAATATCCGTAACAGGACGGGTGGCTATGGTATTATAGGCATATGGTTTCACCCTGAGTCACCACTGTGGGGACTCCAGGACTCCAGGCAACTGATGCAACCAGCTGTAAGCGCTGCCAGCACCTTACACACCACGTTTCCCTCAGGGATGTCAGCAGTTTATCAATCCTGGGAATACACGCTCCCTATACATATATCTCATACACCATAGTCACATGTTCTGATACCGTATTCCCATCTGCAGAGCACCGTACAGAAAATACAGGTCTGCCTCTGTCCTATATATCTGGTATTGTATAACAGACCTATTAAAGCAGAACGCAAACGTCACCAGGGAGCTTTAGGAAGTGATGCAACAGCACTGGAAGTGTGGTTGGTGCATCTCGTTTGTAGGCGACATGAAAGCAGTGCTCAACTACTGAGAGTATAGCTCCCTCTAGTGGGTACATTCAAGACATGATCCAGCTTATCTTAAAAAAATAAATAAAAAAAACACAACCAACCAGATACATGCAAAAATCATAACTATATTTGGTGAAAATAAACTTTTCACCCTCATATATCCTAAGTAGATTCCTGTTGAGAGAAAACGAGAGTATTAGAAAGAACCCAAATATACAATGACATAACAATATCACAGATTTGACCTATATTATACATGTATTTATCTCATTGATACCATTACAATGCTCACAGTAGTTTCCACCTTTCCCCACAAAAAAGGATTTGCTTTGGTACCTGCTGGTAGAGACGGTATTTAATGGACTGGTGGACCACCTCTGGGACCCCACCAAATAACCCAAGTTGAAGTTGAACCTTCTTGTGTTTGATGTCAAAATCAAATCAAATCAAATTGTATTTGTCATGTATATCGCATACAGTTGTAAGTGACATGGTGAAATGCTTTGGGGTCTTGCTCCACGCTCAACAACAGCAGTCAGCAACAATCAACAATTCAATATTAAGTAATAAGAGTGACAGAAAGTCACAATAAATTGATAATAGTACTAGTACTAATGGTCCTCTTTGGCTCAGTTGGTAGAGCATGGCACTAACAACGCTTAGGTTGTGGGTTCAATTTCCGCTGGGACCATATATACTGAAAAATGTATGCACTCACTGCAAAGTCGCTTTGGATAAAAGCATCAGCTAAATGGCATATACAGTATAGTGCAATAATGTAATTGTGCAATAATGTCAGATGTGGAACTCCAGCTTGGCTCTGGTCTCTTTGCTGATCCATGGTGTCTCTGAACCGTGACATTCCAACTCTACCTTTGGTGATGCTGTGACTTCCTGAGGCAGAGGGGTTTCAGTAGGCGTGTTCAGTATGTCTTTATTAAAGATGGTGGATGCTCCTAAGAGATATTCCAAATGCTTCTGTCTCAGGTTCATCTCAATGGGGCCAACTGCTTCCTTTTCTAGGAATAAAATGTTCTTCACCCTGGGCATAGGAATGCACATGCCTGTTTCTATTGGCTTCCTCACTGGCCTCTATGTGGGAGGGGAAGCTGCGTCCACACTCCCCTGGGGCCCAGACAGTTTTATTTCCTGGCTCTTGCTCTTCACATCCATCTCAAGTTGGGTCTCCTTCAAAACATCATGTGGAGTGACAGTCCCCATGACAACAGGAATTCATCGGCAGGGGCGTCTTTGACCTTGGTTGAGAGTTTAGGCACGTATTTCTCCATTTTTTTGCTAGTTTTTTGTGGCAATGGAGGAAGTGGAACATGGCACTTTTCCCATGTTTGAAGCCATAATATAATAACACAATTGTTAAAAAGACCAATTGAAATGCATGGAAGTTGGCCATTGCAATATGGGCCCTACCCAACTGTTACAAAAATACACCATAACCTTTAACAAGGCCTACAAAAGCCTATTCTTTCATAGGCTACCTGTTTAAAAAAGGTCACTTCAAAGGTACTTAAGGTCACTTCAGTTTGGGCACATTTCTGGTATCAATTTCTATAATTGCCTGTCATATTGGTTAATTGGAGCATCAGGTGCGCAATGTGTGATAGAGGTGTAATAACAGAACCCAGAGGGCCAGTTTCCCAGACACAGATTAAGAACAGTACTGGACGAAATGACATTTTCGATGCATTTCAGTCTCGGATTAGGCTTAATCTGTGTCTGGGAAACCAGCCCAGAATGTTTGACTTAAGCGAGACTAATGCATGTGCAGTTCAGTTGAGGTATTCTGGTTTACTGATTTCATGGTACTCTTTGTGTAGCCTGTCAAGACAGGAAGCTGACCATTTTATGAAGAATTGGAAATTGGCCTAATGCCCTGTTGTTGAAATGTTCCACTTCCTCCATTGCCACAGAAAAGTAGCAACAAAAAAAATGGAGAAATACGTGCCTAAACTCTCAACCAAGGTCAACGACGCCCCTGCTGATGAATTCCTGTTGTCATGGGGACTGTCACTCCACATGATTTGGGCGGGTGATTGTTAGGCTTCAACATGCTGCAGGTGCATATTCTCCCTTCCTCGACAGTCAGAAACTTGCTTCCTCGTGTCCTCTCCTCCGTCCTCCGATCGCAGGAGTGGCGGACGAAGGAGAAGACACAAGGAATCGAGTTTCTTACAGTTGCGAAGGGGGCCATTGTTTGAGATGCTCACGTGGCTATATGTTTATTTCATTTTATTTAACCGTTGTTCATACAGGGGAAAACACACTGAAACCAAGGCTTCTTTTGCCTGTCCGCAATATCTATACAATTACAAAACAACACACACAAAAATACAACACAGCCAAATACAGAAATCAACACATCATATAAAACCACAATGTGTGAGGAGAAACAATCACATCCTTCACCAAAGAGGTCTTCAGCCAACACCCTAAATTGCCCGAACAGCACCAGACCAACCAACTGAAATGTTTTTGTTTTTTTAGATTGTTCCGGCAGTGTGGTGCACCATAACTAAAAAGAGGATTTACCCAATTCGGAGGAGACACGAGGAACCTCAAGAGTTAACCAACCCTGAGAACGAGTTAGGTAATTTATGTTCTTGAATTTCAATCATGAGGTTAGGTAAGCCGGAGTATTAAGGCCCATGTGTAGTTTATAAAAATGACTCGCCTACTTACCATCGTTTGCAAAGATGACAACAAACAGACGTCAGGGCAATGTCTCAGGGAATAACAAAAGCATAACCTATAATGCCGTTTTGTGATTTCCCAGCAGACCTGCGTCAAACCCAAGATGTGATTTAATTCCAGGGTTTACACTGATGGGGGCCATAATGCACACTATGGTCTTACCAATAACAGAAGGCAAGGCAATATACAGTAGACACCGCAGGGAGGAGGACAAAATATAAGATTCCTCGACCCTATTATGCTCTCACATAGGATTCCTCCGAGAGTGTATTAAATTGGTCTATAATTCACTCTTGAAAGGCATTGTCCTTGTTACAATGTATTTCCATCTGCGGAGTATTCCACAGAAAATGTTGTCCCATATACCTGGTGCCGTCTAAGAGGCCTATTAAAGCATTACGCAAACATCGCCAGAGAGCTTTCGGGAGTGATGGAACAGCAGTGGAAGTGTGCTTGCCGCATCTCGTTTGTAGGTGACATGAACTCAGTGCTGAACTGCTGCATGTATGGCTCCCTCTAGTGGGTACATTTGAGACATGATCCGGCTTATCTTAAAAAATAAATAATAATAATAAAAAAATATATATACACAACACAAGGGATGAATGAAAAAGATCATAACTGTATTCGGTGAAAATAAACTTTTCGCCCTCAAATACCCTTGGAAGTGGATTCCTGTTGAAGGAAAATAACAGAATTACAAACCTTAAAATCAAATACAAGCCACAAAATGACTTGCCAAAGAACAACTGATCCCCATGCATTGATCTGTCATCTGTATCACTACAGCGCTCACAGTAGAGTTTCCAATATTCCCCGCCAAAAAAGAAAGATCTGCTCTGGTACTCACAGTGCTAAAGACGCGCAGTTTGAAACCTTTCAGAGAGATAGGCCAGTAGGTAACCTTTGGACATCCTCTCAGTGTTTTCTCATTCATGGTGGTGCTGGGATCTGTTGTGCACTGCGAGTTGTTCTGGTTAGTCTGCTCAACACTCACTTCTGGTTGGTCGGTTGTCTCTGATGCCTTGGAGGTCTGAGGCTCTTTGGCCTCCACAGAGACAACCGAAGAGGCCCCTGAGGGGGGTTCAACCTTGTCCGGGTCTTCGACCGCACCCTCAGGCTGCTCTGAAGCTTTCACAGAGTCCTTCATATGTTTCAGGTGAGCTTTCCTTCTCTTCTCATTTCCCACTAAAGCCTTGTTACTCTGCCGGAAACCCAAGAGGTGTTGAACCTTCTTGCGTTTGATGTGGAACTCCAGCTTGGCTCTGGTCTCTTTGCTGATCCATGGTGTCTCTGAACCGTGACATTCCAACTCTACCTTTGGTGATGCCGTGACTTCCTGAGACAGAGGGGTTTCAGTAGGCGTGTTCAGTGTGTCTTTATTAAAGATGGTGGATGCTCCTAAGAGATATTCCAAATGCTTCCGTCTCAGGTTCATCTCAATGGGGCCAACTGCTTCCTTTTCTAGGAATAAAATGTTCTTCACCCTGGGCATAGGAATGCACATGCCTGGCTCGATTGGCTTCCTCACTGGCCTCTTTGTGGGAGGGGAAGCTGCCTCCACACTCCCCTGGGGCCCAGACAGTTTTATTTCCTGGCTCTTGCTCTTCACATCCATCTCAAGTTGGGTCTCCTTCAAAACATCAGGCGGAGTGTCCGTCCCCATAACAACCAGGGGCTTGTGGGCTGTTCTGGTGATGGATAATTTACCATTAGATCTATCCGGCTGGTTTCTGAAAGGCAATCCAATACGTTCAAAAAAGGCACGTCTGCTTTCAAAGGTGGTCTTGTACTGGTCTGGCCCTGCACTGTTGTCTGACACCATTCGACGACGTACTTCCCCTTCACCAGTGAAAACATGCGCAGGAATCCTCTGTAAATCCTGTTTCAGTCTATCTGGGAGTAACATCACAATAATCCTCACCATCGTTATGGCACATCTCCAAAGCATACGAACGTGCCTCCGTCGGCACAAGAGCTCTAAACTCCGTCTCTCTGTCTCCACCTCTGGTGAGAGTGGGTAGTTCAGCGCAGATTTGCCGCCTGGGCTTTTCCATTCGTTAGTGCAGAACGGCTCACCGCTGCACACCACAGGTGGGAGGCTGGACCCTGAGGAGCTGAGGCAGGACAAGGAGCTGATGGAAGGAGAGCTGAGGTAGGACAAGGAGCTGATGGAAGGAAAGCTGATGGAATCAGTTAAACTACTTGATCCACTACACAGACCCCCCCCCACGCTGTGGCTCTCCTCACTTCCACTGCTGGAGGTGGGGTCTGTGGACGGGGGCTGGGCATGATATTGGGAGGGACGCTGAAGTTTTCGCTTTGAAGCCAGGTTGTTGACTGTGTCATAGGAAGAGTCTGAGTCACCTTCAGTACTGCTGTAAGCTGATGGGGTGCAGTCGTCATGAGAACCTGGAGACCACCCTCCTCCTTCCTCTCCATAGTAAATCTCCTCCAGGTGGTCTATGTTGCTACTGAGGGTGATGGTCCTTGATGTCAACTGGTCTAACAGGTTCCTATTCTGTGATGTCAACTTCTGCAAGAGGTCCCTTGTGAGACAAAAGTACACAGATGTTAACTTTGGGCATGATAAGTATCATCATTTACTAAAAGCACAGAGACCAATGTAACAGTGACAACTCACGCACGCGCAAACAAACACCCAGCCACCCACATCTCAACATCTTGTAAACATTTACGACTTACCAATCAATGTCTTTACAGTCTTCGTCCTGTTATTATGAAAGTTAAACGAAACGCAAATTAGATGTGCAACACCGAAACAGTAGTACAGCAGAATGTCCTTCTCAGATACAACTGAACATAATTTCAAACCTCTGTGCCTCCGATTCCGAAACGTGCTCCCCATTGATCCAAGATCCAATTCAGTATCAGGACCGTGGACAGGCCACACACAAAGGCCTTCCATTCGATCGGCAGATGAAAACCAAGAGACGGAGATGGGAAGGCCTCAACGCTGAAATAATCATCTGCTGTGTCGTACATTGCGAAGCCCATTTTGCTCCGCATTTTGCTTTCTTCCAGGCATTTCTCTCGTTTCCCCCCAAAACGTTGACGTTAGGACTACCGTCGGCCAAGAAGGTTCCTTGACGTCTGGCTAAATAACTTGGAACACAGTGAAGTTAAACAAAGATAAACACAAATAAACACAGAATACAACGTGCGCGTTGCTACGTAGATGCGTAATAGTGACCACATGTTCCATACGTGACAACAGTGGCACGGCTTCCCATGTTTAGAAGGATGCCTTGCTAGGATACTACTATTTGTTTAAAAGACCAATTGATATGCATTCAAGTTTAATTAACTATTCCTTAATGGCCTTACCCTACTGTTTTCTTTTTTATTATTACTGTTACAAAAAAAGGCAACCTAACCTTTTTAAAAGCCTAGGACTAGGCTACTCTTTCTTAGGCTACATGTCTAAACGTAACGTGACTGCAGTCACTACAGTTAGGGAACATTTCTCATAGGCTAGCCATATCAATTTGCATAATTGATTGTCTTATTGATTAATTGCCGTAACTGGTGCGGAACGCGCTTAAGTGCATAAAAAGACTAGTGAGTGTTCGTGTGCGGGTTGAGGTATGTGTAATCTCGGGCCTCAGAATGTTTGATAGGTCTGTTGAGGTATTCCGGTTGGTTTCATACCCTTTGTGTGGCCTGACAAGACGGGAAGCTGTCGATCTTATGAAGGATTGGAAATTGGACAAATGCTGTTGTTAAAGTAGTCTGAAAAACCTTGATTGGCCTATCACCCAGTAAGTATGACAAGGGAAAACAACGACGTTAGTACGCAATGGCATTTTTTGTGGCGTATTTCATTGGGTGGGTGTAAGACTTACGCAGAGACAGAGAGACTTTGTATATTAGGGCTCGTGTGTAGTTTATAATAACTTGGCCTGTTTGCCATTGTTTGCAGTGATGTTAAGAACATTGTCCAAAAGTTGGAGCAATTTTTTTTTAATCGAATTTAAGCATAAACGATTATGCCTTTTACTGATTTCCCTCTGATCAAGATTAGATATTTTAGAAGCTCTTTATTTTTTAACGTGAATATGGTGTTTTCACATGTAGGCGTATCATTGTTAGTAACATTTTACATGGCCTAACTGGTGTTTCTTTTCAAAATGCATCCAGTCCCTCACGACGACCAGCCAGCATCCATGTCAACGATTGGAGGAGTTTCTGATGGACTCCTGTGAAATAAACTGTTTTGTAAAGTCGTCTGGGTTTTTGTATTGTCACATCGACCTGGGTCAAACCAGGTTGTGATTTCACGCCTGGGTTTACACTGATGGGCCTATAATAAACTCTTGGGTCTTACCAAGATCAGAAGGCAAGGCATGCATTAGATACTGCAGGAATGGAGAATTACACGATTGTATTCCTTGACCATATAAGGCATTCACATAGGCTGGTTTTGAGCGCGTATTCAGTTGGGTTGCAAGTAGCTTTTAGGAGGCATTGTCCCGTAAATTGACGAACTATATTTAAAACTTCATACTAGCAGAAACGTGAACATATTTTTAAGATGCGTGTGTGTATATAAAGCAACAGAAACAGCCACTTGAACAATGAATTGGGTCTGCTGTGCTGTTACGCCTGCCTGGATTCACACAGGCAGATATGTAGTATTATAAAATGACGTAAGTATGTGCGACATGTGTGGGGCTTCTCGCGACAGCTTTCTTCACCATCCAATATGGCGTCGTAGGGACGCTGTTATTGTTGTATTGCATGAGAAGATCAGTGAACACACACATTCAAGCCGAAAACGAAAACACAACTACACCAATTTGTGTCGGTATTGTTCCTGCGGGCATGAGACAGGTCTGGGGGTACGATGCTGAGATCCACCGGTTTCTTCCGTGGGATTGACTGCCCGTTTTACAAAGAATACTGTGACGGGAAAAGCGACAAAGATGGGTGTAAAAGACCATACTGTCACTTCAGACACAGCAAACAGAGACGAACGTCGTATGGAGCAAGTGACGTTAGAAAGCCAAAAGAACTTAACTCCAAGCAAAAGGGTGAATAACAGTTCCATTGTATCAGCTAGTGCATGATCTGCTAGTTGCTAGCTAGCTAACTACTTAGCAATGTCGCAGTGGATCCAATGATGTGTTGTTTTTGAAAGCATTGAAGCTATATAAGTAGTTAGCTGGGCTAATCAACATAGCTATTTATTTAGCTATTTATTTACGCGATTACGGTAGACAGAGTAGCTAGTATTTGTTGACTCTGATTCTGATCTCCATGATTCTGCAGAGCAAGGTTATGACCCATTTAACCCAGACGTGGTGAGACCTGAGGAACAACAGAATGGGGAATCTACGGCTGCCACAGTGGACATGGGCGTCCTGGAGTTGGAGTTGGTCAACCGTGCCATCGAGGAGGTCCGCAGTGAGGTGGAACGGGAGAAGAAGAAGCTCTCTCGCATTGGCGATCAGGAGTATGACCCCACCACCACTTCCTCCAAAGCGGGAGCTAAAAGGCCCAAAACTGTGCCTGTGGTCCCCCCCCTGGCATATGACCCAGGGTCAAAAACAGCATCAGTGGCCCAGGAGTATGACCCCACCACCACTTCCTCCAAAGCGGGAGCTAAAAGGCCCAAAACTGTGCCTGTGGTCCCCCCCCTGGCATATGACCCAGGGTCAAAAACAGCGTCAGTGGCCCAGGAGTATGACCCCACCACCACATCCCCCAAAGGTGTAGCTAAAAGGCCCAAATCTGCGCCTGTGGCATCTCCCCTGGCATATGACCCAGGGTCAAAAACAGTGCCCACGGACCAGGAATATGACCCCACCACCACCTCTCCTAAAGGGGGAGCTAAAAGGCCCAAAACTACACCCTTGGCATATGACCCAGGGAGTTATCAGATGAACCCCACGGCTGACTATAATCCCACCCCTTGCTTTAGTAAATATACCTTAGACTCTGACAACCAGGGCAACCACGCCAGCTCTATGGAATATGTGCCCACGTCTGTTACCAAAACATCTGTGAAAAAACCTGTGCATAAAACACAAACCCCCCGTCTACCCTCTCCTCCTCTTAGCCCTAAGTACTCCACTAATTCATCTTCCTCTAAGTGCAAGTACATACTGGACAATTCCAAACCATCCACAGACATGGAGTATGACCCTCTCTCCAACTATTCGGCCAAACTCGCTGGTAAGAATAAGAAGGACCAGAGGGTAGAGGCTGCTAAGGGAGAGGCGAGGAAACGGCACCTGTCAGGGACAAGGAAACTGTCAACGGACGAGGAATACGTGCCAACAGTCAAGAAGACGCGGCAGCCGAGCACGGACACACAGAAGTACACTGCGAGTTTCTCAGAGTCAGACGAGGAGAGCTCTGGGACGGAGTACCGCCCTACCTCGCTCAGCCGCCTCCAGCGGAGGAAGAGCAGCAGTGGGTCAGTGGAAGACGCCATCGGGGCAGGGAGGACGGGGGGAACACTGAGCGGGCTGAAACAGAGAAGTCAGGACGAGTCTAGGGAGCAGGAGGACTCGGAGGACACAGAGAACCAGGAAGTAGGTAGGCTAAAAGAGAAGTCGGAGAACGAGAAAGTGCCGGTTAAAACCAGCCACGTGAAGAGCAGCAAATCAGAGAATGTGCATAAAGCTGAAAAGGAGTCGGGTCAAAAGAGTGGTGGTGGTAGTAGTAAGGGCAAAGGGAACGGGGACGGCAAGAAAATAAATGTGTTAAAGAAATCAAGCCATGACTTGGCAAAGAAGGACGGCAAGAATCATGACAAGAAGAAGGAGGATGAGAAAAGCAAGATAAAGGAGAAGTCCGTTGATAAAGGCAGGAAGGAGGGCAAGGAAGAGAAGAGAAGTGATGGAAAGAACAAAAAGCCAGAGAAGGTAAAAAGCGAGTCGAGCAAGAAAGAGAAGGACAGAGAAAAGGGGGGGGGGGATTGTAAGAAACCCAAGACTTCAGACAAGGACAAGGAGTCTTCTAAGCACAAGGAACACAAGAATGGTCAAATTCACAGCAGTGGGAGAGAGAAGGACTCCAAGAAACCTATCAAAGAGAGCTCCAATGGCAATAAAGACAAGGGGAAGAAAAGCAGCTCATCTTCAGATGGGAAAACGGGCAAGGTGAAACAAAGAACTCTTAGTCATGTGGATCTGTTTGGGGATGAGAGTGTGGAGGAGGAAGAGGAGGAGGACGGGGAGGAGGAGGAAGAAGAAGAAGAAGAAGAGGAAGAGATACTGGTGAGGAAGTCAGCCGATGCTTTGAAGAGGGGAGGTCTGAACAAGAGGAAGGCCTCGGAGCTCACCTCGTCCTCCTCAGAGGATGATGATGATGGGCCAGAGGATGACAGAGGAGAAGACGAGATTGATGGTGGCGGTGTGGACTACTCTGATCTGCAAGTCGACATGGACTTCTTCGACTCTGATCCAATGGAGGAGTGTTTCAGGATCTTCAATGAATCCAAGGATGTGAAGATGGAGGACAAGGGAAGGCAGTCCAAGCAGGTATACTTTCCTTGATCATTTACTTGGTTTCATTGGAGCATGTGTTGTGTATCATTATTATAGATTATTAGCTTCCTCGGTTTGTCCCCAGCAAGGTTTCCAGAGGCAGATTGTATGTTTGTTCATGTAATCTATTTGGAATTCCTTTGTTTTGGTCCCCAAGATTTGTGGGCATGCCACATGGATATAATCCCCATGTTTGTTTGCCTATTCGGCAAGTTTCCGTCCCGAGGTTGACCGTGACAGTTTACTCAGCCAGGCAGTAATTCATAGAAGGAGAATAACTTGTGTGAGATTATAGTCTGCAAACTCTTCTCTTTTCAGACCTCTAGAGATTCAGACGAAGAGGACGGCGCTGAGATCACCACTCTCGTCCCCGGGCAGAAGAAGAGGGTGTCCCATTTCTCAGCCAAAGTAAGTGTGACTTTGCCGTCCGAAATTCAGCCCCATCTCTTCGGTAAGGCCGGTGTACATTGGTGTCACTGAATGCTAAAAGGGTTGCGTTTTTCAGACTGAGGCGGCTCCCAAGCCTGTGGCGCGGCCGCACAGGAGGATGGGTGCCCAGGAGATCTGTTACCAGCGCATGCAGATAGCCCAGCAGCAGGCTGCCCAGCTGGCTGCAGCCATGAAGACTGCCTCTGCCTCCTCCAGACCCAGTCCCAGC
The DNA here is from genome assembly GCF_951799395.1 of Argentina silus. Classification (NCBI taxonomy): domain Eukaryota; kingdom Metazoa; phylum Chordata; class Actinopteri; order Argentiniformes; family Argentinidae; genus Argentina; species Argentina silus. The sequence continues at coordinate 3,367,967 of NC_139660.1, read as the reverse complement.
CCCAGCCCCAGCCCCAGCTTCCCTGGGGAGAGGAAGAGAGTCGCCCATCGTCCCGTCGGCCCCTTGGCATCTTCCTCCAAGTCTGGTACGAATGCCCCTCACCTCATATGAGCTCCCGTAGCATGCTGAACTGTGTAGCTGAAAATGATGCCTGTGAGTCTGACAATGAAGCATGTGGACCCTGCTGTGCTAAAATGTAGTCTGACTGTTAAGTTACAGTACCAGTCAAAAGTTTGGACACACCTTCTCATTCAATGGTTTTTCTTTATTTTTTATTATTTTCTACATTGTAGATTAATATTGAAGATATCAAAACTATGAAGGAACACATATGGAATTATGTAGTAAACAAAAAAAGTGTTAAACAAACCAGAATATGTTTTATATTTTAGATTCTTCAAAGTAGCCACCTTTTTGCTTTGATGACAGCGTTGCACACTCTTGGCAAGGTGTGTCCAAACTTTTGACTGGTACTGTATGTCATCTAACGTGCAGGACATGTTTTGTTGAGAAATCTGTTTGTGTGTCTGACTGCAGGTCCTTCAGAGGCAAAGCAGGCTGGCAGCCGGGTGCTGTCCCCAACGCGGACCCTCCCCGGTCACCTGTCTGTGAAGGCCCAGACGTCTGCAGGCATCCTGTCCAAGACCACCACCACCGTCGTACAGAAGAGGATGGCGCACACACCCACACTCAAGGTACAGGCAGCCATCAATGACCAACCCACACAACCACCATGTCATTATAACTTATAACTTATAACTCATCATTTATGCATTTCTGGTGAATAAAGTCTCCCGTGGCACTCTAGAATGTTGACAATTTGGGCGACTTTATTCACCCTCGACACTGGATGAATTAAAGTGATGTTTATTCATTTTTCACTTGTGTTTTTCTTCGTGTGCGTTCCTCTCAGAGCACTGCGATGAAGCGTCCGACCATTCCCACCGAATTTGGGGCCAAAGTCCCCACCAACGTCCGCCAGCGGTACCTCAACATCTTCATCGAAGAGTGTGTGAAGTTCTGCCCTACTGAGGATATAGCCTTCCAGATGGTACGTGGGGACCACACACAACCATGTTCAGTCTTCAGTCTCGCTCTTTTTACACAATGTCATGACATTGACATCCCCCTTAGCACTGCCAGGAGGTACAGTGGGCCTGTGTCAGAGTAATAATATATATATGATATAGTATAATATGCCATTTAGCTGACGCTTTCATCCAAAGCGATTTACATTGCAGTGAGTGCATACATTTTTCAGTGTATATGGTCCCAGAAAGGCTTGAATGATTAATGCTGGATAAGTGCATAAAGTGTGTTGAAGGTGTGGTGTTGTTGATGGTGTTGATGGTGTTGATGGTGTTGATGTTGTTCATGTTATTGTTGGTGTTGATTGTGTTGACGATGTTGTTCATGTTATTGATGGTGTTGATGTTATAGTTGGTGTTGATGTTATTGTTGGTGTTGATTGTGTTGATGATCGCGTTGACGGTGTTGTTCATGTTATTGACGGTGTTGTTCATGTTATTGATGGTGATGATTGTGTTGATGTTGTTGATGTTATTGTTGGTGTTGATTGTGTTGTTCATGTTATTGACGGTGTTGACGGTGTTTCAGGCTCTTGATGAGGAGAAGGTGGTCTATGGCCGCAGCAGCAGTAAGAACATCTACCTCAACGTGGCCGTCAACACCCTGAAGAAGCTGCGCAGCAAGAACACCAACACACAACACAGTAGGTCACGTGACCGCCGACTCAGCAGAATGACTGTATACATGCACTTCTATATGAACACACGCACGCACACATTGCATATGTGTAAAACACTACTTAATGTACATGTATACACCTGATTCATACATGTTCATGTCCAAGATGTGTACACAAAGACACACCATGCATGCATATGCAGATATGTGCGCACACAGACATTTCAGAAGGTCGGTAGAGTGATGTGCAGATTCATGTTGTCCACACAGCAGGCATGGCATGGTGGCTGTGTAGCCAGTGTAAACAACAGTTGTTGGTAGTGGTAACAGTGACCGCAGCGAATGTGCCGTAATGGTTCCTGTTACGTAACAGTGTTCTGTGTGGTTTCCTGTGAATGTCCGCTGTTTTCATGGGTGATTATCCCGCGGGGTATACAAGCGCTCTAACTGCCTGCCCTGGTCCACAGAGAGCCCTGCGTACGTGGCGGGGGGCAACAGGAAGGCCATGTCCCATGAGGAGGTCCTGGGGGGCCGTATGGCCGCCAAGACCAGCTTCACCATCAACAGGACAGGGAAGCAGCAGGAGGAGAAACTCACTGGTGAGTATTGGTGGTGCTGTTCTCCTCAGCCCTGAACAGAAGGAGGAAACCCCTCACCCATACACCCCCGCCACTACTGTGCTGTAGATCTGAGAGGATTGGATAGGTATAAGCTAGATGGTACAGTAGCAGCTCCACCTTGCCTTCAGACGGGCATTTCTTCATTCCAGTACTGTGGTGTTGGATTGGTGTGAGCCTGGGTTTGAGGGAGGGTGTCATGTCACCGTTTTCTGTAGAAGTAGGACAACTTAATATAGAACTGAAGAGTTCCTCATTCTGAAGGCTATGAGTGGCAGCATACTTGACCTCTGGTCTCCGGATCAATATCTTTTGAAATTCCACAGTAAATGTGTCATGTTGACAATAGAGGAGGTTGTATATTTAGATGGCGTGAGGGTTTGTCGTCACGTTCTGTAGAAGTAGGACAACTCAATATACGACTGTTCCCGAAGGCTTTGAATGGAAGCACACTAGACCTAGAGGACTTCTGGAGAGTTTTCACTGTGCTTCGGACATGTTGGAACACGGAGTGAAAAAGAAGTGTGGTGGGAGGTTGTGAACTGTTGACTGACACATCCTGTGGCCGTTGGCAGGTGTCACGCTGTACAGGAAGCTGAGGGAGTATCTGTTGACCGAGGAGCAGTTCCAGGAGCACAGCTATCCCAGGCCGCACCCTGACCACTCGGGCCGCGCTGTCGTCCACAACGTCCCAGAGAAGAAGAACGTAGACCGTGAGTCGACCGCGTCCTGCTTTCACCCACTGAGCCTCCTCCGTCCATCCTGGACCGGGGCGGATCTCATCCTGCAGGGGTTTCACGTGGTTTTTATTTGATTACATTTACATTTATGGCATTTGGCAGACGCCTTTATCCAAAGCGACTTCCGAAGTCAGTGAATCATCTATCCATCAGTCGTCATAAGATAAAGTAATCAATGCTCAGACCAGGGGCCATAGGCAGTCACAATGCTAGAAGAAGGATTGTTTTTATTAAAAAAAAAAATGTAAACAGGAGAGAAACTTGTACAGGGGGGTAGTGGGGGTGAAGAGGTTATTAGGAGGGACCGTTAAGATGTAGCCTGAAGAGATGGGTCTTCAATCTACGGTGGACGATTGGTAGTGACTCTGCAGTCACGACAGCAGTGGGAAGCTCATTCCTTCTTCCTCGTCTGTCGTTCCTTCTTTCTGCAGCCTTCGCCAAGGTGTGCTGTCGATGCGGCGCCGAGTACAAGGTCAACGCCAACGGCAACTGCGTGCGCAAGGAGGAGTGTAATCATCACTGGGGGCGTCTGCGCAGGCATAAAGGTGTGTGTGTGTGTGTGTCGGTCTGTTTGTCTGTGTCTGTACCTGTCCAACTTATTTCTTCTTTTTTTTTTTTTTTTTTTTACTTTTTTTTTGGGGTGGGGCAGTCCCACTCTCTTTTTCAGTTTGTATTGGACAGAGACAGTAGAGAAAGACAGGAAGTAAGGGTGTCAGCAGGGCATGGGCCGGATTAACTTACATCCATGCCGACACAGGCATATGTGTGCACTGTAGGCCGTGGTGCTATCGCCCCAGGCCACCAAATACTCTTTTTGCATGTATTGCATTCATGCATGCTGTTGCAACACGTCCAGATTTCCATACAGAGTGTGTTGTTTAGTCTGTCTCCTACCATAAGTGCTCTCTCTCTCTCTCCCCCTCTCTCCCTGTCTGTCTGTCTGTCTGTGGTACAGTGTCGGGAGGCTGGGAGACCAACTACAACTGTTGCTCTGGGGCCGTGGGCACTCCTGGCTGTTCGGTGTCAAAGGTAACTCACGCCAGTAGGACTAAGGACCAGCTCTACTGTTCAACAGTACTTGTCAGGATAATGTCTAAGAATGCCCCACGTTTAAAGCAGATTTATCTTAGGGCTTATGGGGCTTACGCCTTCTTGGATAGTCTCTATTTGAGATTTGAATAATACTGTGAAGACTGATCTTGCCCAAGGTAACTGTTATTGAATCACCAGGGGGCGGTGTTGTCCCTGGCATGTGACTGTGTGACCTATTGCGCTTGATGCCTGCCTTCCCTGAGAAGCAGAATATTACCTCAGTGGTACCTCAGATCTTTCCAAGAACGGATGAGTACATGAAACACGAATGCCGGTAAACGGGATAACCCGCTATAGAGTTGGAATGTTGCCTTTTGTATCTCCACAGCAACACGTTCAAGATGGACGCAAAGAGTCACTGGATGGCTATGTCCAGACCTTCGAGAAAACCCTCCCCCCTGATGGCAATGGTGGGGTCTATGCCTTGGATTGTGAGATGGTGAGCAGCCCACTGCTGTCCCTGTTACACAGTCAGCTATGTCTGAGTACTGAGAGTCACAGCAGAGGGTCATCCTCACCTCTTTTAACATCGCCCTCTCTCTCTCCCATATCTCTCTCTCTCCCTCTCCCCTCTCTCTCTCCTCTCCTTCTCTCTCTCTCTCTCTCTCTCTCTCTCCTTCTGTCTTTCTCCTCTCCTTCTCTCTCTCTCTCCCTCTCTCTCTCTCTCCCTCTCCCCCCTCTCTCTCCTCTCCTTCTCTCTCTCTCTCTCTCTCTCTCCTTCTCTCTCTCTCTCTCTCTCTCTCTCCCATATCTCTCTCTCTCCCTCTACCCCCTCTCTCTCCTCTCCTTCTCTATCTCTCTCTCTCTCTCTCCCTATATCTCTGTCTCTCTCTCTCCCTTTCTCTCTCCCCCTCTTTCTGTCTCCCTCCCTCTCCCCCCTTCTCCCCCCTTCTCTCTCTCTCTCTCCCTCCTCTGGAACAGTGCTACACCAGGACGGGTCTAGAGCTGACCAGGGTGACTGTCATCAACTCGGAGCTGAAAGTGATCTACGACACGTTTGTCAAACCTGAGAGCAAAGTGGTGGACTACAACACGCGGTGAGAGTCCTCTAAGAAGAGTACACACACACACACACACACACATACAGACATAGAGAACGCTCATTGGTATTCTAAACCAGTGTGTGTGTGTGTGTGTTTGTTTGTTGCAGGTTTTCAGGTGTGACGGAGGAGGACCTGGAGAATGCCACCATCACCCTGAGGGACGTGCAGGCAGTGATGCTCAACATGTTCAGCGCTGAGTCCATCCTCATAGGACACAGTCTGGAGAGCGACCTCTTCGCCCTCAAGGTAAGCATGGGGACGACGGGGAATCCACAGTAATGGATAAATGTCTACTCATTGTGTTCCGTCATTGTTACACACACACAGACACACACACACACACTACTATTGGCATACAACGTGGTTGTCAGGAATGTGTCTGTTGTGTTACACAAGAAATAAACAGTCATCCTCAAAACACCTACAATACAGATACATTCAACGTATGACCATTTGCAATACAGATAGGTGGCAAACACAAGTATATGACAAACACATTGTTGACATACTGTCTCATTGTCTGTCTGTCTGTCTGTTTGTCTTCCTGTCTGTCTGTCTTCCTGTCTGCTTGTCTGTCTGTCTGCCTGCCTGTCTGTCTGCCTGCCTGTCTGTCTGTCTGCCTGTCTTCCTGTCTGTCTGCCTGTCTGTCTGTCTGCCTGTCTGTCTGCCTGTCTGTCTGTCTGTCTGTCTGTCTGTCTGTCTCTGGTGGTCTCAGCTCATCCACAGTACTGTAGTGGACACGGCCATCGTGTTCCCCCACCGCCTGGGCTTGCCCTACAAACGTGCCCTGAGGAACCTCATGGCCGACCACCTCAAACGCATCATCCAAGACAACGGTAAGGAGCTACGATCTGATTACATTGTCGCTTTTTATTAATGTATTTTTGTAAAACGTTTTATTGGTTTTAACAAACAAACAATATAGAGTGACACTGACACAAACAGCAAATCATTGTTGTTGATGTTGTTGTTGTTGTTGTCGCAGGTGGTATACTGTCACTGCCTTGCACTCCAACCAAGCTGCATGAATAAAGAACCCAACTTGATCATGTAGAAGATCTTCAGCCACTCTTTGAGAACGTTCAACATTGCATAGCAAAATACTGTTTTATTTGTCAGATTTTCCTATTCAACTATCATTGTCCCCGAGAGTGGCTAAGCATCGTGACCAGATCACTGACAGACCCTCTCTCTCTCTCTCTCTCTCTCTCTCTCCCCCCTCTCTCCTCTCCTTCTCTCTCTCTCTCCCTCTCTCCCTCGTGTTTCCAGTGGAGGGTCATGACTCCAGTGAGGACGCCAGTGCCTGCATGGAGCTGATGGTGTGGAAGATCAGAGAAGACGCCAAGGTGAAGAGATGACCTCCGCCCTCTCTGCTCCGCCCCCGTCCCCCCCTCCCCATCCCCCTCCACCTGGGCGGCTGCAGAGAGGGCCAGGGGGGACGGCGAAGCACTGGTCGTCTGAATGGCCAACACCCCAGCACTTGAGAGAGACAGAGAGAGAAGTAAAGAGAGAGAGAGAAGTAGAGTGAGCCTGAAAAGGTGTCTTGAGGGATGGGGTTGCCCTGTTGCGATGCCCCCTGGACCCTGGAGACTGCCCGTTGCTGGAGTACAACAGAGACCCTTCCTCCATAGAGCAAGCAGGGGCAGGAATCAACAGTGTTTTTCTTATTTTTACTGTTTAGTATTTTATTTCAAAGAGGAAGATCGCCACAGGTGATCGTCATCGTTTTCCTTCATATGTTTTTCCTCCCCCGGCAATATGTACTGTACGTGTTCATAATAGGATGATTCAAACAGAGGTTCCTGAATAAAACCTTTCTCTAACAGCACCGTGATGAGACATGCCAGGGCATTCTGTCTTGTTTAGAAATGTTATAATGAGGGTGGGGGGGGGGGGGAGAAATGCTATTGCTGCTGAGCTGCATCCTTGGCCCGACTTGCACTATAGAAAAGCTCTTTTTAACTTATTGGGCTAATGTCTCTTGAGTACCTCATCTATGTCATGAATGCAGTACGTATGACGAAGGACTTGGTTCTAAATTGCTTTTGGTGCGTTGCTGTATAGAACTGTCTATCAAACACTGAACATTGCAGTCTTAGATGCACTTGGAGGCTTATTGCTGGGGTTTCAACCTGTTACAACAGTAATGCTCTGATATTAGATTAAACATGGTGCATATTATGATATTTCGGTGTTTTGATAAATCATGAAGACGGTGAGCAGTTGACTGTCTTGAATAGCTTGAGCATCAAAGTTCACTGTCTCTCCGTGTCTTGTGCACTGCATGAAAGTGAAATTAGGCTCATTTATATTCACACAGGTAGAACATATTACTCTCTAGCCATGTATGAAAAAATAACTGTCTAAATTACGTAGCGATTTGTTATTCGTGTCGGACAGATATCAAACCATTTATATTGACTAACCTGCACAGTTTTGTGTTAAATAAGGTATAACTGACAATAGTGAGAGAGGAAAAAAACGTTAAAAAAAAACTAAAAAAAACGTGTGCTGTAAATACGCTGTAAGTTGTTCCCTTTTGTAATTGTTCATTTTTGGTTGTTTATCTTTTTCTATTAAAAAGATTGAAACGACCGGGTCGATACTTTGTCATTTCAACTTCCACGAATCCACGAAAGACCTTAAAACGTCACTCAAAGGACCTGCCTCCAACAATGGGCCTATAGTGCACATACAGTACATTACATACCCTTTCAATCCGGGTGTCTCTTTCCTGTGTTCGCACCCTTACAGGCAGGTGCAGAGGAAATAATTCTCCTTTTCTTAGCAGATGTGTTGTTTGGGACCGGGAGAGAAATGCTAAACGGGGAGGCCCATCCTTTCTCCTGCGTCTCTGCCCATTGAGCTCCTCTCGTCACATGTCAGCATACATTTCCCCGAGCCAGGCCAGAGACCCCAGGTATAAAGACCCAGTTAGCCAGGATCAATACGCACACAATGTTCCACTGACACGGAGGGGGGCTTCCTAGTGTTTATATTGAGTGTTGGGAGAGATTTGAGCATGTGGGGCAGAGCGGCTTAAAGGGGTCTTCTTCATTATCAAATTCGATCAGCGACAACGGCGCGCTCTGCGTCTGATCACCTTTGACTGCTGGGGGTCGTCAGGGGACTGGGCTCGCGGGTCCACAGACTGAGACCGTGCCGGGGAAAGGTGCTTTCATCCCTTTAAGCCACCCACTCCACTGGCCACGTCCCGCTCACTTCAGATCTGTCCAATTTGTTGTCCATTTAACCATAAAGAGGATGACACCATATAACACTGTTGTGCCAGATGACTGTATATGAACAGCACATCAAAGCAGAGGAAAATGTGTTTGTGCTCGTACTCATAAAGGCTGGAATGAGCTGGACCGGCTGGCTGTCGTGGAATAATGTTTGTGAATGAACCGAGAGCCGTGTTGAACATGAGGGTTTTTTTGGTTAGTTTTTTTCCCCTCAGTAAATTAACTTGTGAACAGAAAGACCATTTAATTTCTCTCAAATCTGCATGAATCGCAGCGGCTTGGTGAGTTGACTGAGGTCTTTGTTTAGAGTTTGGATTACGGCCCATAGTAGGCGAGGCCCTTTCAAAGGACCTGTGTGTGCTCTCTTTGGTCCGAGCCAGCCCTCCGCCCAGCCCTTCGCCGCTGCCCTTGACCCTGGGGCCCAGGGAGCCCACTGTGAGACGTGAACCGCCTGCCTGCCTCCCCTCTACTCTCCGTCATTAACTCTCACTCATGCTGCCCAATTAAGTGACTGATCTTTACTCAGTCTCCCGTATTGATCTGTCAGAGGGGGCAGCCTGTGGCAACGGTCCCTAGGGGAGGGGCTGAGATCTTGTGAGGATAGCCCTAATATGAAGGTGGTATGTATCTAGGCTTCCTAAGATTGGAATTACTAGTGTCCAATAATTGAAATCAATGGACTTCAAAGATCTCAGCAGACCACTTTAGGTCACATTGATTGATTGGTTGGATAACTTTCACTGCATGTGTAGAGGTAGTTTGTTTGCAGAGGTCTTCATAATTCCCTCTGCAATGTCACTGATGCTGCTCTTATCATATGTCCCGTGCCCTAGAGCGACAGGTTTGAACCATCAGTGGACAACAACACAGATGATGCTCATTGCTCCAATCGTGTGTGTGTGTGCGTGCGTGCCTGTGTGTGTGCGTGCGTGCGTGCATGTGTGTGTGCGTGCGTGCATGGGGTTATTGTCACTCTAAGCTGTGTGTGTGTCATAGCTAGTGTCAGGGCTCACAGCGTGATCCTGACACTCATTGGGACTTAAGCGGGGCTACTGACCCGCCACTCGCTATCCCTGTCCCCTTCAGGTCAAAGGGCAGCCAGCCCCATCGATTTCCCCCAATGAAGAAGTCTTTAGCCCCTTACCCGCTCTCCTCACGTCCCCATGCACCAGTCGTAACATAGTGGACCTGAAAGCCCCTCAATTGTGTTAGCGAGCCGATCGATCCAGTCGGTGTCCAAGGGGCCTCTCCTTTGAGCGGCTCCTCCATAGATAACTGACAAGTACAAAGCTCCCCACTTGACAGGTGCTTGTCAATACAAATTTCCACTATTGATAAGTAATTAAAGAATGGGAGAAAGAGAAAGCCGTGGTGCAGGGGGGTGCAGGGGGGCTGCAGAGGGGGTGCGGGGGGGGGGGGGGGTGCCGTGCTCCTACGACTGCTGCTCTCTAACTGAAACATCTGTTAAACAGGAGACATTAACAAAAACACGATGGCACTTTTCACAAGACGAAACGAGCCATGCCGTCCCCAACATGCCGTCCCCCCCCGCCATGCCGTCCCCCCCCCCCCCCACACAACACACACACAACACACACACACACACACACACACACACACACACACACGCCGTCCCCAGAGATCCCCTGTAGCTTTTACCAATCTGAAGAATATTTAAAAACCCATTCAGTGGATGGAGAAGGATGAAAGGGGAACCTTTTTGTTCATCAAACCGTTCCAACTCCAATTTGCTGTTTCTGATCTGAAGTATGAACTCACGTGATCTTGTCCTTTTCACTCTGCATTTACCAAGTTCAGATGTGAATCTGTATTATTATTATTTTTTTATATATATTTTAGGGCATTTCTGCTTTATTGGGATAGAGATAGTAGAGATTGACAGGAAGGATGGGTGAGAGAGAGAGAGGAGGGTTGACATGCAGGATATGTCGATGGCCGGAATCGAACCAGGGACCTTGCGATGATACGGTATGCGCCTTAGTGTGCTACGCCACTGAGCGCCCCCGTGAATATGTATTTTAACTGTAGATAACACATGATTTTGCTCCTTGCGTGCAAGAATGTTATTATGTTATAATAATGACAGTTTTAGCTCCGCGTGTCACGTCATGCCAACACGAAAAAGGTTTAACTGTATTTTGTCAGTGATTACATTTTCCCACCTTTCCCGGCAGTATTTTCCTTGCAAAGTCCCAGTAATTCCCTGTCTGCTCACAGCGGTTATTAAACCAAATGTAGGTCGGACCCGGCAGGTTCTCACCTGTGCGCCGCTGAGGCCCTAGTCGGTGTGGTGACTTAGTGAGGATAACCTTTGTCTTTTAGTGCCGGTAATCCGTGCATGTGTAAGTGGATCCTCTAGGAAGAGGATAACTCCCTTAAGCCGTTTTAAACACTACAGGAGGGACTGGAAGCTACTAACTTCTTTTTCCCCCCCTCAATACTTCTTCTACTAGTAATCCAGGTTATTAACAGTAAATGGAACCCCAACTGTATTTAAGAGTCATAGCGCGTGAGTCATAGTGCATGCTGATAAGGCCCATTTCTAATTGGAAATTTCCAGCCATTGCTTTGAGTATCATTGGTGTCATTGGACATCAGCATTCCGTATCCTTTAAGTACTATTTCACTTCGAGGACGGTGTGTGGGGTTTAGGATAAACAAAGTAATCAGTGAGCTGCACTTTGGATGACTGGGAACAGTGGGAGGAATCAGGGAGGACATCACTCATTTAGAGCGAACCCACCGCGCTGGGGTGATGGGGAGGAGGTGAGCCTCTCTCTGTCTGCCTGTTGAGGGGAAAAGATCCAGGGGGGGCAGTGAGTTGGGGAGGTGGCTGTGGGGAGGGAGGGGGTCGCACACAACCGCAGTCTTTGTGTGACTATAATCCCCCCAGCCAACACAGCTTTGGCCAGGTTTCATCATGAAAGTGCCATGAAATAACTACTTTTTTTTTCTTTTGCAGTAAATCTCCCCTAATCCTGTGGGCTGAGGAGACAAAGGCCTCTGGGACCTAATCCTGGAGCTTTTAGTGGGGTTCAGGGGCTGGCCTACAGAGCCTCTTCTAAATGACTTATTTCTATCGGACACTAATATAGCTTGACAGCCAAGAACAGCAGAAAAGAAGGAGAAAAAAGCAAAGGGAAAGAAGAGGATTCCACATATTTTAGGAATCTAAATGGCTGGTTGTGTACAAGTATGAGCAAAGTAGTCCACCTTTTCAGTCATATTAAGATGCCTGTTGGTCTACATTCATTGCATATGACCGCATTTGATGTTGTAATGACTTTTTAAGCACAGGATTTTTCTTTAACAACTTTATCTATCAGGCCAATGCTGGACTGTGTTCTTTGGTTGAGACTTAACACTTAAAATAACACATTTGGAGGCACAGACCGATCCTCCTCCAACAACCGCTAAGCCTGAGAAGCATGTTCAGATGCATGTTCACGCTACATTTGATATGCATTAGTCTCTCCTGTACAGTACTTGGCTAGTGTCCTCGGTGCTGCGGTGTTTCCCTGTTATAAGGGCTGAAACACCCCCGGACTCTGGGACACAACTGATACTCGTGGGAAGCATAATCTATCACTCTGAATGCTCTGGCTTTCCACCCTACGCACCTCAGTCAGGCCTTCATGGAATTTACATCTCTAAACCCTCTCGGCCTTAAGCTAGAGCTGGGTTATTGGAGATGATCTTATTGGAGAGGGTTACACTTTAAAAATGGGTCACAATGCACACAAAGTGTGCCAGGACTAGTGAGGGGAGAAATATTGTTGGGGGGGGGACTGTGATATTCATTACACAGGCAGTAAAAGTTTTTTCATTGCACCAGCAGCAGATGTCTGTGAAATCTCTTTGTTTACAAGACAATAAATTGTACCCACAATCATCTTAGACCCGAGCATGATATCTATAGCTGAGGTTGTATCTCATGTCTTTTCGGGTTTCACAGTTCTAATTGTTTGGGACTTTAAAGGAAACTGAAATTGAAAAGCGCACACTTGCTCAATTTATCTATTGAAATGATATTTGAATGAGTGTGTGTATGTGTCTGTGTGTGTGTGTGTGTGTGTGTGTGTGTGTGTGTGTGTGTGTGTGTGTGTGTGTGTGTGTGTGTGTGTGTGTGTGTGTGTGTGTGTGTGTGTGTGTGTGTGTGTGTGTGTTGTTTTCAATTTCTGTGCCAAAGTACAATAATATGGAGTGCTTCATTGTTTAATTACTTTCCCTTATTTTGCTGGGATAATAGTTCTCTTGGAGGTGGATTTGGAATCTGGCTCAGTTGAACCTTAGGAAATTGGTCTCAATGGGCAATGTCTAGATTGTATTTCACAGCCTGACAGTTTATGGGCAAAATATGGACCCTGTTAGCAAAACAAACCCCCAAAGTAAACCCCCTCCAAGTGGAAATTGTCAAAGCCAGGAGTATAGGAGAAAAGAGGCTGAGAACAGGGGACAATCAAAGGCTGTTATTTTAATCTGCCCTGCCTCAGAGATTAGCAGACCACATTGTTTTAATTGTTTTAACGGGAGGGAATGAAACGCTCGCTTATTGAGGGGGGATCCTTGGCGTAAATCTCCCAAGTTCAATAGTTTCAAAAACTTGAGCCTTTAGACCCCCCTCCTTTCCCTCATTCCACCTAATCCCGGCTAATACCTTCTTTCTATTGGCTAATGGTTGAGGGGAGCTGGAGTAAATGCTTCTTAAATAGTCGTGGGTGAGAATGGTCTTCGGAGAATTAGATCCATGCCATGACAAAGAGTCGGCGACGTACGAGGATAAGGCCTGAATTTCTAGAGTGTTGGACTGTAATCCGCAGGTGGACCTTTTTGCGTAAAAACGCATCGTTTGCGTTTCTGCAGTTTTTAGGATTTCCAGGTAGGCTGAAATAATGTGGATGCCGATGAAACTTTAATTATCACTTTAACTGATAACTTGTATATTAGAAAACATATTTTTAAATGTATATTTAGGTTCGCCTAGGCAATGGCACAGACTATTAAGGGAATTGAGTTATCCTGTGAATAATCTTATATCGTAACAATAATAACAATGTTATTATTTTCTTATGTATTTATTTATTTATTATACTTTATTTTTGTTATTTGTTTTTTCGGGGCGAGGTGATCCTCTGAATCCAATGTCTGAATAGGTCTGAAACAGCGCAAAGCCTTTAAATCATTCGTTTAAATCGTCTGTTTTCCAAAGTACAGATATTATTGTGTAAGATGGAGCTCTCTATAATGAAGACAATCTTTTCTTTACATTTAGCATCACTATGAATGCCTTAAATTTCTGCGGGGGATCAAACAGCGGCAACGGACTTTATCCGCTTCACAGCGTCAACTCCGTGTTTTACGACCTTCACCACCAGATGGCAGAGCAGTACCAAGTGTATTCCTCGGGCAACCCCTCCTCAATGCATACCCTTTCTGTTGCTGAAAGACTAGCAGGTAATGAACAATAAGCAGGCTACAGTACTACGAAGGCCTAATGTATGCACAGTATGGTATGGAGAGAAAAAAAAAAAAAAAAAGTTCAAATAATAATATAGGTTAAACCATTTCTGGCTTGCAGGCAATCACACAAAGTACAAAACATCTCATTAAAATGTGAACACACGAGATGCCTATCTAGGCCTGGCCTCAGAGCTGCTCTGCGGGGAGGAACATTGGCAAACTATTGTCCTGCGTGGGCTGATTGTATCATCCTCTGACTGTATCATCACATCACGTCTTGTGATGGGCTTCTCTTTCTGTCCCATTAGAGTTGATTCTTGAGGCGCGTTATGGCAACCAGCAGAAGCAGCGTCGCAGCCGCACGGCCTTCTCCGTGTCTCAGCTCCAGGCCCTGGAGAAAGCCTTCCAGCAGACCCAGTACCCAGATGTGGGCATGAGAGAGAGACTGGCTGTCTGCGTCAACCTGCCCGAGGCTCGCATCCAGGTCAGCAAAGGCTGCTCTTCAGAGAGAACCAGACTGCCGATATGGTCATGCATTAATTCATCAGAATAGCTGTTTTTTGGGAGGCTGTGGCATTTTCGTTTTCGTTTAACCCATAGTTATTCAGGTTAGTCTCGTTCGGATAAAATGGATTTTACAGAAGAGGCCAGACGGTAGCAAATACAGACATGCAAACACATACATTACAAGACAGTGCATTACATTTCACATTCACGTGCCTAATTACAGTCACATTCATCAGTAACATGTGAATTAACCAGCCATGTACAATACCTTGTCCAATACATCATTGTTATCAATATTTACAAGATAAATACTTCAACTCCCTTCACCAATAAGGAAATGATTTGCTCCTCCAGGTGTGGTTCAAGAACAGAAGAGCAAAGTTCCGTAAGGGTCAGCGGGGTTCCCCTCTGTCCAGGGAGCACAGCCTGGAGGAACCCCCTCAGAGCACGGCAGGAAGAGAGGAGATCAGGAGCAAGGACAAGGACTCTAAAACACAAAGCGAAATCCCTCCTCTCAGGGAAACCAGTGACGCTCCCATTCTCTCTTTTTCTGGAGACCCTGGTGTTTCCCAGTCCCAGTCCCACTCCCACTCAAGACTGCATTCTCCCCCAGTGTTTCCTTTTGTGGGTGCCGGGGAACGGTACCACCTTCCACACCACCAGGCTCTAGGGATGCTGTCAGCCGGTCTCCATTTCACCCCAGCATTCTGGCCCATCATACAACAACACAGCCCTGCCTTAGGAGTCGCCCCGCCACTGGGTAAAAACTGCAGCTTCTCCCTTCAGACTACCTGCTCTAGTAAAGCTGTACTGCATCCGAACCTTGGTCTGTAGCTACGGTGTACTACTCTCTAGTGTGGTGACAACTGTTCAAATGACAGCTCTGGTGCTGAGTGTGCTGACAAAAGGGACTTAAAAAGAAAAGCAGAGGACACTGGTTCAACTGTGTTATGGTCACATGGTCACATTTAACACGATGATTTGATTCTTCTCTGTACAACTGTTTGTGACATGAGGAACCTATGCTAATTGTCTTAGTTGAACTCAGACAGTTGACCAAGTCTGTAGATGATTCTGTTTGATTAAGAACCACTCTCTTTTTGTACACTTTCTGTAGCAGATGGCAGCTACCCCATTCACCAATAACATTGTTTTTTTTTTGTGTGACATTTGTGGTAATGACTGTGCTTTGTTGAGTATGTGTTGTTGTGAATATGAATCACTGGACAGGCTGGTACACAGTACATTTGCATAGAGATATTACCGTGCCAGTTTGCACTTAGAACAAAAGATAATTGGTTTGGTTGTTGCCACTTTTATTTTTTTCAAACCAAACATCCATTTGTTCAAAACTCAAGAGCACATCAGATTCATCAACCAGATAAAACAATGAAATGTCTAATGGTAACAACAACAACAAGAACAGCCTTTTTTGGAACACTTTTTACATCAGGTTGCATGGCGCTAACAATGCTTAGGTTGTGGGTTTGATTCCCGCTGGGACCATATATACTGAAATGTATGTATGCACTCACTGCAATGTAAGTCGCTTTGGATAAAAGCGTCAGCTAAATGGCATATATAGGTTGCTCTTATACCTGGTGTGCAGTGTTCTTTGATAGACCACACCCTGCCCAAACAGACAAATCTGAGAGGACCGTCTATCTTTAGATCCTGCTCACATTATGGTTATACACAACACAATCAGAATTCAACAGGGAGATGTAATAAAATGATTGAATTGAATGAAAACATTTATCTTTGTTGTGTTCTTTTGTGAACAACAGATACATACAGTATAGATTATCAGTAACAACATGGGCACTCTTATCCAGATAAACTTACTGTAGGCTACAGCCTGTGCCTTCATAAGGAGGTGAATATGCCTATTGGTGAATGGATAGGCCTTTTGCAAGCAAATACTTCAGAAGTAAATAGTCATAATAACATTCACGTTGTTAATTAAGTAACGTGGCTTTGTGGCACAAACTACAGTTAGATGGTATAGAGAGCTGTCACTGGTGATGCTGGGTGGAAGGAAAGAGTCAGCGGGATGGGGAACAAAGATGTGGTTTGGGTCTTAGATATCCATGACTCAGACGGAGGGCCAGGATGGAGTGTAAAGGCCAGGATGTGCGACTACAGCATTTGCCGGGCGTGGGGCAACAGCGAGTTGACCAGAGGAAGCCGGTCAGAATGGTGACACAAGCCCACAGTAGGCCTAAAGCAGATCAACAAGAGTACTGCAATTTGTACCCAACTGTTGACCAATCAAAGTTCGGCTGAAAAAAAAAAAGCAAGACAGTGATGACATTTCAAAAAGTTATCATGCAAATGTGTGCAAAACAGATGTAAATGTGACCTATTCGTTTTCTGTCAAGTGTTGCCGCTCTAAAGATGAACCCAAGTATGTCAAGGAACATTGTGCGATATGTTCATGTATTTATAATTGCCCATCTAAATTGGAAACGAAACAACAGCAACTGAACTGCGCACGGCTACCAGAGGCGCGCTGCTCTGTTGAGTTTAGCCACATTCTTCAAGCAAGATGCGTGAGTTTGTCAGCGTTTGTGTAGTGGTGGAAGAGGAGGGTGACGCTGAGCGCTTGCTTGTCGGCTGGGGAGGCTTAAAGAGACAACACAGCAAGACCTAGCGAGGGAGAGGAGATGAAATCTAAAAAATATACATAATTACAGGAACATGTTGTCGCATGCACATTGAAAATACACGATTTCAGGTAAAATGCTTTTCTACGACGATACGATCTTAATTGTGGGTGTTTTCTCGAAGGCAATCTCTTGAGCTGTAAATTAACACTATAGCTAGCTAACGTTAGCTAGCTAGCAGGCTGGATTTCGGTTGTTGAGGATTAAGGAGTTGCCCGGTTGATGTTATGGTTGAGATCTGAAAACAAACGCAGCTTTTTTTGAGGTGAAGTATGCACTTGTTTGTTTAATCGCATGCCTTGTCCGACAGGGCGTTTGTTATGCTGAAATGTATTGATTAATGTTGCCAGAATTAAGGTTATAATGGCAATTAATATTTTATGTTCCGTCCAGTTTTAACTTGTTCTACGACGGCACATTAACACAGCCAGGGACTGCGAGTGTGTGGGCTTGGAAGCGCTAGGCGTAGGCCAAGACATTTTCAATGATCAGCCGACGATGAGCCGATTGCTTGCTAACAATTTAACCTGCTTGCTATTGATAAACTGGTGACAAATATTTCGCAGTGTGCCACTTTATATAACCTGTCACATCTAACTAGCTAACTTAAGTTTGCTAGCTAAGCTACCCGTTATTTGTCAGCTAACGTTAGCAGAATCAGTCTGAAACGGTTTGATCTGGTCGTCCCCCCAGATTGACTCCCAAATATAACTAACAGGACCTTAGTTGTGGTTATCAACAAATAAAAACGACATTCACTAGCAAATGTATATGTTCTCAGCTTCGCCAAAGTGCTAACTATACTGGTTTGGCACTAAACTGACAGCTGTTACAGTAGCTATCTAGCTTGCTTGTGTGGGGCTAAGTCGTGCTATGCTAAGAAGCTAGCTAGCACACAAACTCTGAGTGCGGGAGGAGAATTTAGCTTGCTAAAAGCAGCCTAGCTGGACATTTGCGAGGCCTTCAGCTGCCAGTCGGCTTATTAGCTAACTTTAGCTGGCTTGTTATTACGGCTCAAACTAAGAGTGCTATTGTTAATGCTTCGTACGCCACTGTTGACAGTATTTTTTTTGTCTCACGAAAAGTAAACATTTCGCAAACACAAACAATAATGTAAACCTATGGAATTGGCGTACAGCGAGCGGGCTAGTCAGCTAAGCTAAATAGTAAAGATTTGTCAAGCAAACATTCGGCCATTGGCTTCTCAGCGGGCATTGTCAAATGGCTACCAGTAACACAACAAGGTTGGAAGTCAGCTCTATTGAAAAAGCGTGTAAAACCATTACAAATAGTGGTACAGCCAGCCTGAAGTTGAAATGAAGAAATCCACAAAGCCAGACAACTAAATAGGAAGTGGGGTTGCGTGAGCAATTCCTTTTAACTATTTTTTTTGTAAATAATAGTAATGCAATTATTGTGGCTACATAATCGGTGCATATGCAATCCTGCACAGTTCTAATATCATCTCATTTTGACATCTTGTGCCCATTGTGAATTAATACGCTCTCCCATTTCCATTCTTATTTCCCCCCTTTTTTCTCTCTGTAAAGTAGGCATATAATTCTGAGAGAGGAAGAAAATAACAGTTTGGCATGGTGCCCTGCCCTCTCTCAATGTTGTGGTGGATTACATTTAGCAAGTACAGTAATGTGTTTTCCATTTCATTGATTGTGCTTGTTATCTAATAACTGTCTTCCAATCTTGTATGGTAAGTGTACAACATGTGACCAGCTACAAGGAAGATGCAGTGATTTAATGATTGACCTTATATCTGGTCTGAACATGATCATTTCCAAGGAACACCACACACACACACACACACACACACACACACACACACACACACACACACACACACACACACACACACACACAGCTTATCATACTTGTGTTCAGGTATCTGGAGGAGAGTTAACCCACCAGTGTTGCATGTACACTATTTCAGCATACAGTAATTCATAGATTGGTTTAGCCAGCTCAATATAACTGGTAATTTGGGAAATATGTCTCTAACCTCATACTGAAATGGTTAGAAAATTACAGATTGATGCTGTAGAGCACTTTGTAAATGCCATGTGTGCTTGATTTGGTCACACATTACAGTAAGCTGTTCCCATACCTGTGTAGTTAGTCATTCTTTAATTAGCCTACACTAGTAGTTACACTATTGTATTAACATGTTCATAAGTGTTAACACAGCAATAAGTGTTATAACACAGGTATGGGTTAGGGGCAACTGAATGTCAAGTGTTACCCATGACTTCAATCATGGACATGGATGTTACAGTAATGCATTCATTTGAGAATTTCCCTCCATTTCAGTCTATCCCTTTATCCTATGAGGCAAATCTGTGTTTCCCAGGCTGTGATGAGGAGAGGCATTTTGGCTATCATTGATCAGTTTAAGTGCATTTCCTGAGGAAAGCATAGCCGCCTGCCGATATTGCCTGCATTACCTGCTCTCCTCCGTGAGTATCAGCAACATCACCGGTCCCAAAGGGAGGAGAGGGAGGAAAGCCGGGCCTCTGGTTGTACAGAAACCTCTGTGTGTGTGCTATTAACTATTCAAAGGCTGTCAAATCACACTACCAGCGAAAACTGATATGATGGTCTTGTGTGTGAGTGTGCCAGGGCTTGAATTTGTCCATGAAATGCCCTTAAATGGGCCACTTTTGACAGCCTTGATGGCTAGCCTACATGTGAGGTGAGGACTGCCTCTTGCCTGAAGCCATTGCCCAGTTGTGTTTTTAGATAGAAGTTTAAGGGAATTTGGAAAATGACATCCTGGAAAGAAGTATGTGGCTCTGAACACCACCATCTAGTGTGTAATGTTTCCACTCCTATTGATTTATTTATTGAATTTACTTTGTGCTTGTCTGAAAACAGATCTCGTATCTTCTTTAGTCAGGAACACCAAGAATATTGTGTACAGACTACAGAGATCAGCATTTTGAATCTGATAGTATTTGTCATGACGTGTATTTTCTAACTCCGGTGTTTCACAAAGGCTGATAAGATGTTTTGTCATGCTGCAGCTTATCCACAGCCAGTGAATTCAGTACCATCTGAGATCAACATCTAATATTGTTTATTTTTGCATGTATTTCAGATACCCAGTTGAGTCCGAGATCTACTGCAGTGTCTCCTCCTCCTCATCGACACTGCCTCCACCATAGACTCCTCCGCCGTGGCACTGCAACATGGAGAATGTCTGCTGTATTACCAAAGAGTGACCAGAAGGAAGCAATGAGGGGCTCAAGGGGAAGTTGCCAAGCTGCACTGTCGATCCAGTAGCCGGGATTCTGAGTGCTTGTTTATGAATGTGTGTGGGCGCATGTTAGCACAACCTGCCCACTTCAGGCAGGGACATGCTACTCTGAGACTGGAGTTGGAGGAGCAAAGAAGAAAGGAGTCCACCTCCATAAACGAGGAACAAGAAGAAAGGAGAGGAAAGCACTCAGTACAAGCTTGTCTGATAGACGTGCTGGGTGTTTTTGCAGCGGTTTCACTCCATTGAAGCGTCTTTTGATACACTGCACATTTCAACACAACACCTCTCCTTGTGTTTTGTGTTGCCTCCCTCCCCCTGAAGAGTCCTGGTAGTTGTTTTGGAGCCTCTGTGGTTTGCATGGCCGGGGAATAATCGTGGAGAGGCCAGGGTATCACAAGCTTATGGATTTTGATAAGAAAGGGGGTAAGGGAGAGACAGAGGAAGGGAAGAAGATGTCTAAGGCGGCGGGCAGCAGGACTGGACATGGGGGCCGGAGTACAGGGACCAACTCAGGGGTTCTTATGGTTGGCCCCAACTTCCGTGTTGGAAAAAAGATCGGCTGTGGCAATTTTGGGGAGCTGCGGCTGGGGAAGAATCTCTACACCAACGAATATGTGGCCATCAAATTGGTAAGAACGACCTCTTCCAGGAAATGGCATGGCTGCAATAACCCATGTTTCTGTTTTGTATATATGGATCGTTGTACCAGTCAGTACCAGTCAGTACCAGTCAAAAGTTTGGACACAACTTGCCAAGAGTGCAAAGCTGTCATCAAAGCAATGTAGAAAATAATCAAAATAAAGAAAAACCATTGAATGAGAAGGTGTGTCCAAACTTTTGACTGGTACTGTATACATCTCCTTTCACCTGTCAAATTACATACGGTACAGCCACCCCCTCCACCTCTCAACATTCATATACCTTTTCCCTGTAAGGCAATTGCTGGTGCTTATGGTTAGTTTTGCGAAGGTGTTGTCCTGTAGTGTTTTAACTCTTAATTGGTCCAGGTGTGTTGTTTCTTTACTCCAGTAGTAAGTTAATTGAGCTAATCCAGTTTCCAATTACAGCAGCACGCAAGCACAGTTGACTTTGTAACCTTAAAGAGACAGGAAGCATCTCAACGCCCGACTCTCCCCCCCCCCCCCCCCCCCCATAGACAAACATTTCCTCATACCTATCTTTGTCCCATGTACTGTTAATGAGTCAACCAAGCTCAAGATGTACTTCTCAGAGAGAGAGAGAGAAGAATCAACTTCCCAGGTCATGACACGGCACGTCACAGAAACGCCCACAAGAACTCCTTCGGAGAGCCGAGGGAGTTGGGTTGCGCAACATTTCTATGAGACCAAGCAGACTAACTTACAGTAGGCTACAGTTCAGTGATTGTCTGTAGGCAGAGCTCTTGCTTTTTACCTCGTAGGTGAAACAGAAATTCAGACTTGAGCCGACTTGAGGGGTTGCAAATCGCGATGTAGTTTTGTAGCATGCAGACACAGGGCCTGGGAAACCACATGTAGTGGCGAGGCCCGTTTAGCTTTCAGGTCGGTTGAGGGAAGTGAGCCAGAGAAGAGACTGAGCTCTTCACAAGCTTCCTCTACAGCATTTAGGGTAGCTTACTTTCTGTTTTCCTTCCCCTAGTTTCTGTTTTTCTTCTCCCCGTCCTCTGATGTAAGCCCTGACCTGAACAGAGCTCACTGTCAGCCAGAGTCTTATTTTCGATGCAGGTATAGACCTAGTTTTGTTATGTTTTAAAGGGGGTCATTTAAAGTTGCTAACACAAAGTCTTTGTGGAAAACGCCTCCGCCGTGTCACTGCGCCCCGGCTGAAACAAGTTGTCATCGTAGATAGCGTCTCCAAGCCTGGCTAGGCGTCACCAGCTCCACAGCCACACTGGACTGTGTATGATTATCGGTACATTTGTATCTCGCAGGGAGGTCATTATCTCTCGAGTATGCACATATTGAAGGCTTTGCTAACCACATGGAAAGCAGAGGTTATGTAGGCCTAGTCATGCTGTAATTTCATCTCTTTTTTTTTTTTCTTTTTTTTTCTTCGGAAATCCTCACTTGTGCTGCTGGTTCTCCATGTCTCTGTGAAACATCCCCATCTGTTTGGGTATTTTTATCCACATGATGTCCAGTTATATCCGGCTCTGGCATTATGTTCATATAACATTGCTTGATCTTGTGGCCTGTTAGCCCTGGAGGAGTTATACTAAAGAGATCCACAGAAAGTGTGTTTTTAACGGTGGTTATTCAAGTCGCTCGGTACGGTACGCGCTCCCGCAACCGTTAGTCAGGCTAACGGCGCGGTGCCCTGTCGATTGGTGTCTTTAGCTGGCAACGTAGGCCTTTTCAGCCCGGCAACTGATAAAAGTGTCACAGAACAGTTTATTTTGTTGTTGTTGTTTTTTTTGGGTGTCACCACACTCGTTGTTTACTTTAATTCTCTCAGGGGAAAAATGCACCGAGACTGGAAACTGATTTTGTTTCCTCTTCCTCCTGCGTCAACTCCGACGGCCCTGCACCGTGAGGCGGGAGTGCTGGCCCGCGTGCTGCTCCAGGTCCCATGACTGACCCCCCAGTCTAGCGCAGCTGTCCACATGTGTCTGTCTTTCCCTTGATCACTCACCAAGGCCCTGGATAGCCCACTGAATGGTTCAGCCCAGTATGGCCTCCGTCTATATAATAATAATAATAATAATATATGCCATTTAGCTGACGCTTTTATCCAAAGCGACTTACATTGCAGTGAGTGCAGACATTTCAGTATATATGGTCCCAGCAGGAATCAAACCCACAACCTAAGCGTTGTTAGCGCCCATGCTCTACCAACTGAGCCACAGAGGACCAGTGTAGGCCTAGAGCTCCTTCTCTGTGGTGTTCCTTCGCTGCCTTCCCCATGCTGACTTGAACTGTGCCCTGGGGCGGTGCCTCGCTGCACCTGGGACAAAGGTGAACGCCATTGTCACCCTTCTCAGACACGTGAGCGCAGAGAATGCGATGTAGTCATTGCGGCCCTCTGTCAGAGTATCTGGAACTGCACTGCACTGCACGTTCCTGCAAAAAAAAAAAAAAAAGAAACCCAGGAGAAACTGCTGAGCGCTGAAAGGTTGTCTTTGTTAGCCAGCCTTGTCGACACACAGTGGTCCAGTCTTTGGTTCAGCTGTGCGCGTTCTCACACTGACAAACCCCTCTGTGATGGCTGCTAGAGCCCGGTCCTGTAAATACACTGTAGGCCTTACACTCTGGAGGGGTCCCAAGCCTTAAAGAAACACATCTCAGTGACAGACCATCACTCGTATTTTAAATGGCTTTTAAAACCATGCTTCTGCCCTCCCCTTTGTGGCTGTCTGAGCATGGCTGTTAGATTTTTTATTTTTTTATTTTATTTTTTAGGATACCACCTGTCGGTAAAGATTATTATGTTTTGTATCAATTTGACTTTTTCAATCATGTTTTATCCCTTGTTCTCTTTTGCTACCGCTCATCAGGCTGATCTCACTGAAATCCCTCTACGTGCTGAAATCTCCTCTCTCTCTCTCTCTCTCTCTCTCAATCCCCATCCTCTCTCAATCGCTCTCTCCCTGTCCACTTCCCCCCCCTATTTATATCTGCCCATCTCTCCTGACACCTTGCCCTGCCTTTTGGGTTCATACAATAAAGGTCATCAATGCCCTGTTGACCCCTCAGTCCAATTGCCCTTTATGTGGAGATAAGAGATCTCCCTCCCCCAATACACACACACACACACACACACACACACACACACACACACACACCCCCCCCGACGGGCTAAGAGCTACATTGAATCTTTTAAAAATAGAAGTCAGTCCCAATATCACCAAGCTTAATAGGCAGAGGCAAGGGTTTCAATCATTAGCCTAAGTCTTTCATTTTCCCCTCCTGTACACAGTCACTCATTGACAGATGGAGATATGGAGGAGGGAGGGAGGGACGGAGGGAGGGTGGGTGTTAAACGTGCCACCAATGACACTCATGGTATTAAACCAGTAGTGTGCTGGTGGGCGGGACCATCTGGTGACAGTGGTGGACAGTCTTTGCTTGCGCTGGCAATAACTCATGGCCGTAGAGAGAGTGATAAGTGAATTACACTAACGTTGAGACGAGCCTAGAAGGTCTCGCTACTGCTCGGGGATGGGAGGGGGGGGGGATGATATTTTAATGACTTTGTTGTACTCGCAGCTAGTTATGTGAGAATAGAGAGACCTACTGTAGGTGTCAGACACAGAGGAGGAGGAGGGGGGGGGGGGGGGGGTGAAACACTAGTGTGTGAGAAGCTCGAGTTGTGGTCAACCATAACATTTTCATCTTGAAGGAAACCAGAGTCGCTTCCTCCTCTCTTCTGCCGAGCCGTGGGCGGGCCTCTTATTGCAGAGTACCTCAGCAGCTTGTGGCGGTGGTCCGAGTGTGAAAGTAGAAAGTTGAAAAGGGAGAAAAGCTCCTCCGTCAGCGTGTTTTCCAGGAGCGAAAACCGACAGCGTGCTGGCGGGATAACCCTGTGTGATGTCAACAACATGTGAAAGCCTGCTTTTAGAGAAACGAGCTATTGGCTTAATGAATCAACATGCAAATCGGGCCGCGAGCCTGCCCGGCTCCGGGGATGATTTAGTGTGTCGGCAACGAAAACAACAGCAAAGTGATGATGTCGTAAGGGGAGCAGGGGTAAGAGTGGCGCACGCACAGGTAGCCAGAGCTGTGTTTAATGGGCTGTGCTGCACAGGTAGCCAGAGCTGTGTTTAATGGGCTGTGCTGCACAGGTAGCCAGAGCTGTGTTTAATGGGCTGTGCTGCACGGGGCCCTAGAATGACATTAGTCTTGCATTGCCACATTCTTTCGTGCCTATCGGCTGAGGAGGAGGAGGAGGAGGTCCGCCCTCCGGCCCGTGTCATAGGCAGAGCGGAGCCGGCTGTGTCACTGGTACCAGTGTTCTCTGTGGCCTGAAGGGGGGGGGGGGGGGGGGGGGAACGGGGGGCAGCTGAGGCGGACATGTTTGAACTGAGGGCAATGCTGCTGTCACGCGGGGCCAGGGGCAGCTGCCACCGCCTCCATCTGGGGCCTGAAATCTGATCTGAAACGGGAGAGGGGCTGGACGCCGGCCAGCTGTTGCTCTCTCACATCGCCTCCTCTTCCTCCACACCTCTGGCCATAAAGTCTCCGTCCCTGCCCAGTGCCCCACCCCCCCTCACCCCCCTGTTGACTATTATTATTATTATTATAGCATCACTCCCCCCCACCCCCTGAACCCCCCCCCCACCCCACCCCCCTTTCTTACACTCCTTCCCTTATGCAGGTTGGCCCTGATTTGGAGATGCGCTCTCTCTGCCTGCTGACCGTTTGACCTGCCATGTCTGATTATGAGATAAATGTCACACGGCCGTTTTTTATATTTGTCGTTTATTTGGGCCTAACTACAGCGGCGTGAGGCTCTAATCCTGCATGCCTGTTTAGCACCTCTTCCCCGTACGGACAGGAACAGTCTGCCTAGTGTCTGCAGGGCGGCCCAGATACAGAACAGCACAGTGGGTTGCTTATCCTCCGTCGTCACGTCTCACGTCATCGCTGCTGTTGCGGTAACATGCTGTGTTACAGGGAGGTTCTTCCCTAGAAGGGGTCGGAGGGCAATCTCCTGTGGTCTGTGGGCATGTTAGCGTGTCCAGGAAAGCCAGTCATCCATCCATCCGTCCATCCATCCATCCATCCATCCGTCCACAGGCAGGTTGGGCCTGAGCTCTGTTAGCTGTGATAGAATGATGGATCAGCTTTAGATTAGGCTAGATCAGATGCGTCTATCTCTGTAATCCACCCACCCAGAGGTCTGTATGGCTCGTAACAGTGTTCACACAAACGATCTCCAGGGGGGGGAAGCTGTATAGCCTTGTGTTAACATGGAAATGGTCATCAGGATCAGAAGTATGGTGTGTTATAATGGCATGTTTACCAGCCTAAAGTGTCTTTCTCGGAACCGAAATACAAATCGGTGTCAGGGAAGCTTGAAATGGCATCGGGGTCTGACCCTAATTACTACTCGACTTGATGGGAAACAGTCCTTTTGTTGTGGTGTCTGAGAGCGTGTCGTGGTGGTGGCAGCTGAGCCGGAGGGCCGGCTGTCAGAACAGCAGGTCGGACAGTGAAGAGCTCTTCTGGCCTGCAGGTCAGCAGTCCCAGACACCAGCCCTGGTCACAAGTCCCACACTTGTCGTAAATCTGATGTACCACATGCTTGGCAAGACCGATCAGGCTAAAAGTGTAATGATCATTAGCCAAGTACTACTACTGTGTGTTAGTAAGTGCCAAATTTGTCTAAAAATAAATAATAATATTTTTGTCTTAAACATTTTCGGACCCCCCACCATATTAGATTTCCACCACAATTTTGCCCAGCCCGTGTTTGGTTGGAAGCCCCTGATGTCTGGTCCAGCTCATGTGGTTCTAGGAACTGTTAATTTGCTTTCATGGAAGTACATTAGGCCCTGTGCTTTATAATCTTTTGAAGTAAAGGGCTTGATCTTATTTGAATATTAGGTTTGACAGAATAACATGTAATTGTATTTTCCACACAAACTCCTTTTTGGACTGCTCATTTCCTGAAAAGAGCAGCTGTAGCCTATAGGGGCGTCCGAAAGCGCTTCAGGTTGCGTCTGTGCTTAAGCACATCGTTCCACCCAAGTAAAAAAAGATTACGTTTGTAACGATTCGAGCGAGGGGTCAGGAGCAACGCATTATGTTTTGAAATGGTTTGAGGGCGGAGTGGGGAGTGATTGTGTAATGTTGAGAGGCAGGCCCAGTGAGTGATGGAGTGGATGAAACCTTTTACATGGAAGAAATAGCTTGGACATTTTCCTGAATTTCCCGGTAATTTAGACAGTTATCTGCCGGGATGAGTTGAATCCAAGCACGTAAAGCTGCCATAAGCCTCAGTTTTCCACTGTAAGCGTTTTAGAAAGGGGTCCTGTGGTTTTATGCCATCTGTTTTTTCATTCATTATTTACATGTCTTTCCCACGTACACACGCCTCCCTGGTGTACCAGTCGCACCAATTCACGTTCAGAGTGCACGTGGGGGGGGGGTGAGGGTGAGGTCACAATGCCCTGCCCCTGCCCCAGCCCCACCCGGTCCTTCCTCCCAGGTTGGTCATGTGACCTGATTATCCCGCTTGGGTCCACCAGCAGCCTTGTTTCCTCCTCCTCCTCCTCCTCCTCCTCCTCCTCCCCCTCCTCCTCCTATACACTTAATATGGATGAGAAGATGGGTATCGGTAATGGTCTGCCGCTATGCTACCGATACTGCCAGCAGCAGAGGAGCAGGATCAGGGCTGGGTGGATGACGTGTGACCAGGGCCGGGGCCGGGGCCAGGCAGGCAGGGTTAATCATAGCTGTAATGTAATGAGCAGCTGATTGAAGCGTGGTCCTGTGCCCCTGCTCTCTCTGTGTGCATCCCTGACAGTGTGTTCAGTCCCACAGTCACAGACCATTAAGCACCAGGAAACCCTTCTAAGCGTGTACTAACTCTATTTTTACATGGGCGGCTATTATGGGTCCAGGGCAGAAAAACAAGGCGGGGTGGGGTGGGTGGGGGGGGGGGGCAGTATGAGCACGGTTTAGCTGACTGCACAGAACCCAGTCAACCCAGGCATGGGAATTAGCCGAGCTCGGTCCCTGACTTCAAGAAGGTTCAGGCCACACTGCATTCCGACATGCCATCAGAGCGGTAGAGAAATGTTACTGATCTGATTATGATTTAATGGAGTCAATATGGTTGTCTTATCTGCCATTTTGATTAAATAAGACGGTTTTCTCGAAGGGAATTTGGCTTGCGTAATGGGAAACGACTGCAGTTTTAAATGAGTACATTGTAGCTGATGCAGCCCTATGAATTAGCCTACAAACGCATTACGAGTACGAAATGGAGGCAACAGAAAAGAAAAATGGGTTAAGGTTGGGGGGTTGGGGTTAGTCATCGTTTGAAAAACTCTCCTTGTTGCGACATTTGTTTATAATACCATTGCGTCATCATGGTGGAAGAGGTTGAGTTAAGCCGATGCTGATTAAGTTTTAAGTTCTTAACCCTACATGGGAGCTAAGCTTGAGGGATGTCGTGTAGCCTACTATATGTCGTACAAGCAGTATTTCCCTCAAAGGGGGGGGGGGGGGGGGGCGCCGCCGCCACCCTGCCCATGCAATGGTAGGATAAACACACTCAACCAGTCATAGCTATCAAGGGTAAATCTCCTAGGTACCACCTGGAACTGCTGTCTCTACTCCCCCCCAGCTCTGTGGTGTTGATAGGCCGACGTCGAATAGTTCTAAAGTATTTTTTCTTTACTTATTTTCCATAAACCAAAAAAACTAAGTATTTGCCTGTGCTTTCGCGAACACTACGTAGCATCCATCTGGATACGATGTTGTAGAGCAATGACGTGGTTTTACGACACAGGAAAATGGTGACTGTAAACTGGAAACTGTAAAACTAGTAACTGTAAAACTGGTGACTGTAACCTGGTGACTGGTAACTGTAAAACTGGTAACTGTAAACTGGTGACTGTAAAACTGGTGACTGTAAACTGGTGACTGTAAACTGGTAACTTTGTTGCTAATGGTGCTCTTTTTCCCTCTCTCCTTTTCTTTCAGGAACCAATCAAGTCCCGGGCGCCACAGCTGCATTTAGAGTATAGATTTTACAAACAGTTGGGAAGTTCAGGTAAGGAGAACGCACTGTAGCGACTATTCAATGACTATTAGTTCAGGTAAGGAGAACGCACTGTAGCGACTATTCAATGACTATTAGTTCAGGTAAGGAGAACGCACCGTAGCGACTATTCAATGACTATTAGTTCAGGTAAGGAGAACGCACCGTAGCGACTATTCAATGACTATTAGTTCAGGTAAGGAGAACGCACCGTAGCGACTATTCAATGACTATTAGTTCAGGTAAGGAGAACGCACCGTAGCGAGGCTATCAATGACTATTCAATAGTACTGTTTGTTACTGGGCTGTACTGGATTGAGCCCCCCCTGTACAGCCCAGATTGAGCACCCCCCCCCCCCCCAGTACAGTAGGCCTAGGTCTACACTGCCTGTCAGGCTCATCCCAGGGCTGCGTGCTGTGATCTGTTGGGCTGTGGCTCCAGCAGGCCCTTTGATGTGGGCAACTTGGCTTCAGAGGCGAGAGGTGGGGCCGTAGGATCAGATGGTGGGGAGGGACACAGACTTGGAAGAGTCCACAGCACAGCCTGGCTGACGTGTGTGTGTGTGTGTGTGTGTGTGTGTGTGTGTGTGTGTGTGTGTGTGTGTGTGTGTGGGTGTGTGTGGGTGTGTGGGTGTGTTGCGCCTTGCAACATCATTTTTCGTTTAAAGATCAGTCAGCCATCTGACCACTGCTATGTAGCTAAAGTGACAGGTACTAAAGTGACAGGTACTAGCCTGCAGGTATTGGCATCACTCCTGCTGTTACTCTGCTGATGGAATAATTTGTGAATACGTCAAATTTACATTCGCTAATATATTGTATTGTGTTCAAGGGGTTCAGAAGGGAGAGGGGGACCAAGCTGACCACTTGTTGTATAATTACCATAGATATGACTGAGTCGGGACGTTGATCTTTGATCCTTTTAAGCCTTTAAATGAAAAGGATGAACAGCTTGGACAAATCCTGAGAGTGCATCCATTTGATCACTGGAGTGGAAGGTTTTGCACACACACACACACACACACACACACACACACACACATACATGCACACACACACACACACACCCATATACACGCACATGCACGCACACACACACACCCATATACACGCGCACACACACACACACACACACACCCACACCCACATACACACACACACACACCCACACTTGCCATTTTGCTCTCTGTGATCCTCTCTTTCACAAGACAAGTGTGTGTCGTAGTGACCTGATCACCTGCCAGCACTTCTCTCTCTGCCAGCTCTCTCTCTCTCTCTCTCAGAGCAGGGCAAAGCAGCAGTCCCACAGTGTTAATGGGCAGAGTTGGAGCACAGGGCATTAGGGGTGTCCTGGGCTATTTATAGATGGCCTTCTCCGTGCAGTGGGGCCATTATCGTATATCTACTCAGATTGCTCATCTCAGCCCTGAAGGCCTGCCTGCCTGCCTGCCGAAGAAAGCCCAGGGAAACTCTCCCATGATGCACTGGAAAGGGAGGGGTGGCGGCCTATCTCTCTCTCCGTCAGCTGTCCTTGTTTTGATCCGTCTGACTAGGCCATGAGTTATATATCTCCACGCAGCAGCAGCAACACGGTATCTAACTGCCTCGTATTAATTTGGGAACAGTTAAGCAAATGTTTAATCCCCAGCGGTACGGCCCAGGCTATTGTCTATCATATTCTTGTTCTCTTTATTCCAGTGGTTAGTGGCAGCCTGTACCCCCCCCCCCCCCCCCTCCCCCCCCCGGAGGACTAGCCACTGTCCAACCCCTCTGTGGTATTTCCAGTGATGCGTTAAACACAGCCTGACGACCTCTTCCCTCCCTGGGCCACAGAGGCAGGGACGGGGGGGTGGGGGTGGGGTGGGGTGGGGGGGCGGACCAGCACAGGCTTGCTGCTCCTCCACCCTCATAGGCTGAGTTGGAGATATAACCACAATGTCAGTCCAACTCCTCCGTCTCGATAGAGAAGAAAGGATGTCTTTTCCTTCATTGAAATAATCTTCGATTTTAATCTTAATAATCTTAATTTTAGACCAGCCGCCCTCTTCAAACCACTAGTGGATTCCCTGTAAACAAGAGAGAAGAATAGTACTAGGCCTGAGAGACTCCCCTTGTCCAGGTAGATATTCAGGCCATGGAACCAGTCCAGTTACGACACTAACTTGGTGGAAGGGGCCAAGTGTAATTGCGAACCCTGCGGACCAAATCCCCCGCAGTGTCAGCTCTACGCCATGCTTAACGCTCCAGAGGAGCTTATCTTCAGGGTGTTAATTCTCTCCTGCCCTGGAAAGATCCCAATCACCACTACTGTGGAACTCTAGCCCCGCGTCCTGTACTAGAACTCTAGCCCCGCGTCCTGTACTAGAACTCTAGCCCCGCGTCCTGTAC
>NC_139660.1:3291501-3334001 GCF_951799395.1 Argentina silus | reverse complement strand
ACTAACCCTAACCCTAGAGACCTCTTCACCCCCACTATCCCCCTGTACAAGTTTTTCTCCTGTTAATAAAAAAATCTAGTATTGTGACTGCCAATGGCCCCTGGTCTGAGCATTGATTACTCTGTCTTATAATGACTGATGGATAGATGATTCACTTCCTTAAACAAATGTATTTGCTGCAAGCCGCTTTGGATAAAGGCGTCTGCTAAATGCCATAAACGTAAATGTAATGTAAATGTGCAGTTGTTGCTGCTGCATCATCTGTTATTCTGCTTCATCTCAAGTGTTTATTTCCCTCAGCAGTGGGTCTTTGTTATGCACTTCTCCTGCTTACGATTCTGGAGCCCCCCCTGTGGGAGATGTTCCATGCACGCTTTTTCCTTTCCTGTTGATAAGTGCGTCGGCGTTGAATGCCCTCCAGATTTGGGGCGAGCTTTGATGAGTCAGCTTCCCGGTGGTTTCTTGTTGTTGCCCTGTCCGTCATTACCATCATTACCAAGCAAATCCCGCAGCCTGGAGCTCAGACAGGTGTGCTCAAGCCGTGCTGCTTCTCTGTGGGAGTGACGTGAGGGGTGATCAGGTAAATCCTGCTCTAATCTCCCCCTCCCCCGCACTGGCCCGTGTACACACACACACACACACACACACACACACATACATACCTGCACACACTACAGGCACACACACACACTACAGGCACACACAAACATACACACACACACACACACTACAGGCACACACACACACACACTACAGGCACACACACACACACATACCTACACACACACACACACACACACACCAACACCCTGCAGTATTAGTGAGCTGTCCTCTCTTGGCCAGGGTGCCCTCAGGGCGACAGCCACGGCAAGCATCCAGTCTCTTTGGCTCTGCTGCCAGACCAGAGAATGGAATGAGGTCCCCTGGCGTCCGGTGCGACTGTGAGGCCTAACCTGGAACAGTGTGTCCTTGGAGGCTAGGCCACAAGGTCATAGCTTGGGGGGAGTGTGGGGGGGGGGGGGTCGCAAACGGGGATTCCTTTTTAGGCTTAAGTGTCCCCGCCTCAAGTGTCTGAACTGTCTCCTCAGATGTGCATTAAACCGTGTTGATAAAACGACCACATTCTCTTCTCGTGTGTTATTCCACTTAACTGGGTATGTTGGCAAACGTGTCTAACGTCAAACGCATCGTCGCTGTTGACAGGTTTGTTTTGTTTACCTCCAGTTGTTCTAATGGAAACTGCCTCCCAGCGCTCTCCCTCCCTCCCTCTCTCTCTCTCTCTCTCTCTCTCTCTCTCTCCCTCTCTCGCTGTGAAGGTTACCATAGCTCCGGTGTTGTCCCTTCCCCTCCCACCCACTCAGACATGTAGCCTACTCCAACGTCAACATGTCTGCCCGGCTATTTCAAGCCTTCAAATCAAAGCCTAGTGAAACTATTGTTCACGGCCAACGTTCATTTGTCATATTTCTACACAGCCTGATGTTTTTTTTTTTTTTGTGTGTATGAATGAAGTTGCTGATGATGTGAATAGGATGTGTTATTGGTCTTAACAAACCTAGTACCTAAACGCCTCTAAAGGTGTTAACATGTTGCCTGTCCCTCGTATGTCCCATGACTCATATGTATCCTTCTGTGTTGTCCTCCGTCCTTAGAGGGAATCCCCCAGGTCTACTACTTTGGACCATGTGGGAAGTACAATGCCATGGTTCTGGAGCTGCTGGGGCCCAGCCTGGAAGACCTGTTCGACCTCTGTGACCGGACCTTCTCCCTCAAGACCGTCCTCATGATAGCCATACAGCTGGTAATGTTACAGCGGACCCGTTCCTACAGCACTGTCGTGTGTATATGTTGTATCAAATGTGGTTATAGCATCACATGTTCTCTACGCGCTGGGGACATATGGGGATACTGAATACTGAGGACACATTGCATGTATTGCACATGCACACTATAGAATATGAAAAGAGATAGGATATGAAAAATAAAACACAGAAGAATAGATGGATAGACGGGTCTTAAGGTTTTAACTTAAACCTGCATGAATTGTTGCCTCTTTCTAAAGGAAGTTGTGAAAGGGAAAGTTTTGAATAGGTTCTGACGAGTATCGGGAGCAATAAAAAAGAAATAGCTTTTTTCCCCTCTCTCTCTCTCTTTCTTGGTAACATTACATTTTTCATGCTGTCAAAATGCCACCTCATATCTCTGAATGTATCTGCGCTGTCCTCCCTTTGGCACCCAAAGTTGGGGTTGAAAAGTGCACTGTGAAAGGATCCCCTATCTTCCTGTGAAAGATCCTAATCTTGTCTAAATGCTGCTCTTGCCCTGTGAAAGGATCCCCAGATCCTAATCTTGTCTAAATGCTGCTCTTGCCCTGTGAAAGGATCCCCAGATCCTAATCTCAAATGTTGCTCTTGCTCTCTTCTCAGATTACGCGGATGGAGTTTGTCCACACGAAGAGCTTGATATACAGAGACGTGAAGCCAGAAAACTTTTTGGTGGGGAGGCCGGGAAGCAAGAGGCAGCACACCATCCACATCATCGACTTCGGCCTGGCCAAAGAATACATCGACCCCGAGACCAAAAAACACATCCCCTACCGGGAGCACAAGAGCCTGACGGGCACGGCGCGCTACATGAGCATCAACACACACCTGGGGAAAGGTTAGAGAGTTGGTAGCACTAGCTAGCTACATGAGCATCCACACACACCTGGGGAAAGGTTAGAGAGTTGGTAGCACTAGCTAGCTACATGAGCATCCACACACACCTGGGGAAAGGTTAGAGAGTTGGTAGCACTAGCTAGCTACATGAGCATCCACACACACCTGGGGAAAGGTTAGAGAGTTGGTAGCACTAGCTAGCTACATGAGCATCAACACACACCTGGGGAAAGGTTAGAGAGTTGGTAGCACTAGCTAGCTACCACTGCTGCTCTTTTGGAAATAAACTGTTCCTGGGCTGAAGTTGATTAGCAATATCGCTGTCATGTACTTGAATGGAAAACTGTACTGTACATATTGGGACACTGATTAAGCTTATTATTTATTATTTTAGACTAAAATGCAATTTTTATGGAGATTCTCCATTGAAAGTGTGATTAACTCCAGTACTCTGCTTAATCTGTGTCTGGGATAACCACCCCATTTTGTTTAGACTGTGGATAACTGAAGAATAATTGTTTATTTTCATGCTGTCTGTGTGTGCACTGTGTCAGCAGCTAATGAACCCTTGTCTTTGACAGAGCAAAGCAGGAGGGATGATCTGGAGGCTCTGGGTCACATGTTCATGTACTTCCTGCGAGGCAGCCTTCCCTGGCAGGGACTGAAGGTATTGAGTTTCATCATGATATCTACGTGACCCTGGGCTGCGCACACATACCCTGACGCTTACGCCTCCGATGCAAAATAACTCATTCAACACCCGACCCCCCCCACCCCCCCAAGTGACATTGCAAGGTCTTCACTCTAGAACGTGTTTACAGCGACTTAGGCAAGAGGAGAATATGTTAGAGAGAGGATAACCTTCTACGAATCACACTGGGACAAACACTGAAACACGTTGACCTCCGAGATGAAGAGTTGGATCATCTGCCTCGAAGGCATTTACTGTGCAAGCAGTCCAAAGGAAGACCTTGTATTTAGATGCGTTTAGCTTATTTCACTCAAGTCAGTTTATTGCATGAAAATGGTAGTACATTTAAGCTTGGCGTAATCGAATGGCTCCTCTCTGTAGAGCTCCCTGCCTGGAGTAAAACGACCACAACATACAAGTATCTGATATGGCAGGGAGCCCATGACTTATCAACCCCCCATGAACATGTGATGGATGTTTTTACATACCTGTGAACCAGCTGTCCTGTCATCTGACAGACAGCTGCGACATTGACTTAGAGTGCCCCACTTGAACTAACGCGATGCTTCATTTCTGACATTGTGTAATCGGTAATTGATAGTATCTGTGGCTTACCGATGCTATTGCCTCCTGTAGTTACTTGATGTAAATGTCAGTGTACATCCAACAGTATGGTACATAGTTACTAATAGTGCTCCTCCACTTAAAGTGGAGTAGTCCAGTGGATTTGTTGTTTTCATTTTTCAATAGTAGACACATTCCCAAAAAAAAACACGTTTTAAAATGACCCGAGTCAGGATATCTGGCTTTGAATGCCCTCATCAGTCCTGATGTTCCAAATTGTCCATTTGATTCAATTCCTACAACTCCCAAGATTCCCCTCTCCCTCCCACGCCTGGTCTTTCTGTTGATCAGCGCTAGAGCTAGCACCTGCTGCTCTCTGGGAATCACTGGCAGAGTAGAGCAGAGTGGGTCAGAGTGCAAAAACTCTCATCTGATGTTTTTTAACGCGGTATGAGACTTTTTTTTAGGAAGTAAACACAGACCTTGTGTTTCGATGGATTGACCAGAAATACACGTGAAAATGGATTTTGGGTAAACTTCCCCTTTAAGCCTGTGAGGTCCTCGCCCTCCCCCAACCAAGGGACCTTCATAGCAGTGGAGCAACATCACCAAACCCCTACACTGGTGCACAGCCGTGTGATGTCTCAAAATATGAAATGGAGGATTTGTTTGCCGATGTTATTCACATTCACAATATACACTGAATTTGAATATTATTTATACCCATTGGATTACACTGCCCCCAGCTATGTTTTGGCCCAGAATCGAGTACATTGTGCATTTTGTGAAGCTGTAGTTTTCTGCTCCACTGTAGGAGATGTGGGAGGACAGAATAACTGTTCTGCAGTCTCACACAAGTTGTTTTCTTTCCCTCCCAGGCGGACACGTTGAAGGAGAGATATCAGAAAATTGGGGATACCAAGCGAGCAACGCCGATCGAAGTGCTTTGTGAGAGCTTCCCCGGTGAGTACAACCACGACCACTACTACCACCACCCCCATCACCACCTCCACCCCCACCTCCACCATCACTACTACCACCACCCCCATCATCACTACTACCTCCACCTCCACCCCCACCATCACCACTACTACCACCCCCACCCCCATCATCACTACTACTACCACCACCCCCACCCCCATCACCACTACCACCACCTCCACCCCCATCATCACCACCCCTACCACCACCACTACTACTACCACCACCCCCATTACCACTACCACCACCTCCACCCCCATCATCACCACTACTACCACCCCTACCACCATCATCACTACTACCACCACCTCCACCCCCATCATCACCACTACCACCACCCCTACCACCATCATCACTACTACCACTACTAACTACCACCCCCACCCCCATCATCACCATTACCACCCCCACCCCATCATCACCATTACCACCACCACCCCCATCATCACCACTACTACCACCCCCACCCCCATCATCACCACTACTACCACCCCCACCCCCATCATCACCATTACCACCATCATCACCACTACCACTACTAACAACTACCACCACCACCACCACCATCACTACTACTACTAACCACCACCATCACTACTACCACTACTACCATCACCACCACACCACCATTGCCGGCATCTTACTTTGACTTGTTTGAACCTCGCAATCATCATGGCTTGTCTTATGGATTTATTCATTTATTTTTTAATTGGTTCATGGAATTTCTATTTTTATATGCAAATGAAATAACATTTAGTTTCTTTTTCCCTGTCCCCCCTCTGCTGCAGAAGAGATGGCCACCTATCTGCGCTATGTCAGGAGGCTGGACTTCTTTGAAAAGCCTGATTACGACTACTTACGGAAACTCTTCACTGACCTTTTTGACAGGAACGGCTACGTCTTTGATTACGAATACGACTGGGTCGGCAAGCCACTCGTGAGTCCCTCTCTCCACCTCACAGTCGTCTGAGTGGGCCGTTTTTAACTCCTGGCTAAAGCATCTCAATTAAGTTATCTTTTCTGTAAACAATCGCAAACTGGATCGAATAGGGGATTCCTTTGGTTATATCAGTGATAAAAGGGCTTTATTTTTTATTTATTTGTTGTCTTTATTTAGTGGATTTCCGCTGCTCTTCTCTCTCACCGAAGGCTCTGATTTGACAGTTGATATTTTGCCGTGTCATTTCCTCCTTCGCCACAGCCCACACCGATAGGCCCCATCCCCAGTGACACACCCCAGCAGCCCAGCAGCAGAGACAAAGCACAACAGCAGACCAAAAACCAGGTGAGCTCACCACCACCGCCACCGCCCCACCCACCTCACCCTGCCAATCAAGTCCCCCCCCCCCCCCCCACTATCTCCAAGGCAACAGCCAAACCTCCCCTCCTGCTCTCAGCTTCCTGGAAAATGTTGGCCCCAGCTCAACTCCTCTACAAATACTCTGACTCACTCTTACCTAAATCTTCTCTAAACTATCGAGGAGAAACTTAAGTAGAATAATTTACACCCAATTTATTCATGAAGGCGTTGTTAGCCACAGTAGTTGTGAAAATGTCGGTAACTTATGAAATGTAGGGACATCGCTTAGAAAACAGTTTTTAGCCATTTCTTTTAATTGGAGAGTTTGTTGAAGGTTATTCACACACCATGCCTCCCTAAGCACTAGTCATTGCATGTATGAGGTGAAAATGCTCAGTGCGTTCTTCACACAAGTAATGACCAGAAGCGGCTTGCTTAAGTTGTGTGGTAAAACTGCATACTTTTGTTTTTGTTTTGTTTGTTATTTTATTTGTGAGCATGCTTATTCGAGCCTTGATCCTACACGGTCATCAACAGGACACATTCAGCCGTAGTGTGTTGGTAATTCTCTGGTGTCCCCTTCCCAGGGTTTAAAAAGTGCCGATTCGCACGATAAAGACAGACAAATCACGTCTTTGCACTTCATAAGTCTGACTCATCAGTTTCTTCAAGGCACACCGGGTTTTATGATTGACTTATTCTGTGGACTATGGCCCTTATTTATTATTATACAACGTAATGAATATGATCTATTATAGTTTCTGAACCTTGACAAAGAACACGTTTCATAGCACAAAACAGCCATTGTTTTCCCTCTAGAAGCCTGGAGTGCCATGGCAGATGGGTAGGCATATATAGATTTAAGAATACGGTAATAAGATGCATTGTGTTTCTGATCAAGGCCGCTTTCTTCACTCCTGCATGAGTCAGTTGGTTCTTTGCTTTTTCTGTTTTGCTCTTTTAATTTCTTCAATTAACATCCAGTCTGTATTAACAAGCCTGCTTCTGCTTGGGAGATGTCTTCTGTAATTTTTTTTTTTTTTTTTTTTTTTCTTTCTTTTTTTCACTCACTCACTCTCTTCCCTCCCACCACACTACCTCCCACCCTCACCCCTCCACTCCCACCCCTCCACTCCCTCCCCCCCATCACCTGCCTCCACCCCTGTGCTCTTTTGCGTCAGTCGCCTGAGCCCAAAGGAAGTGATTCTCAGCCCACTCCAGTGACCAATAAGGAGACTCTGGGGTCACATCTCACGGCTGATAGGCTGGGGGGCTCTGTCCAGGTACTGCTTGCGCATGCCACTGCATGGCTGTTTGTCTGTGTCTGTGTTTCCTCCCCCTGGCGCTCTCTCTCGCTCTCTCTCGCTCTCTCTCTCTCTCTCTCTCGCTCTCTCTCTCGCTCTCTCTCTCTCTTGCTCTTTCTTTCCTTTCTCTCTCTCTCTCTCTCTTGCTCTTTCTTTCCTTTCTCTCTCTCTCTCTCCTTCTCCCTCTCTCTCTCTCTCTCTCTCCCTCTCTCTCTCTCTCTCTCCTTCTCCCTCTCTCTCTCTCTCTCCCTCTCTCCTTCTCTCTCTCCCTCTCTCCTTCTCTCTCTCTCTCTCCTTCTCCCTCTCTCTCTCTCTCTCCCTCTCTCCTTCTCTCTCTCTCTCTCTCTCTCTCTCTCTCTCTCTCTCTCTCCCGTCTGTCACGGTGTCTCTCTGCTCGCTGCTCTGCTCGTGCTGCGCTTCACTCATCTGCTGTAGGCCGATCACAGGGAAGGGCCAATCACAGGGAAGGGCCGATCACAGGGAAGGGCCAATCACAGGGAAGGGCCGATCACAGGGAAGGGCAACCCTGACAGGGTCCCACGCAGCCACTGTCAGTTTAAACTCAGGAAAGAAGGCTTTCAGTAGGGTGTGATTGTACATGAGCTCAGCTCAGAGTCAACCCAGAAGGGATGAAGGGGGCAACAGCAGCTCAGAGGAGACCTATAGGACGCTATTCCATCACACCTTAATCGGAAAACATGGAAATACTCGATTTTAGTGGCCCTGTAGTCTGAAAGGTGAAATATATATGTTTTTATGTATGCACAGGCAAATGGTAGAAGCTTCAAGGACTATTCGTAGAGCAACTGTGCCATCTAGTTTTTAGTCGAAGAAATGCACCCTTTGAAATTTCATGGGTGGCCGTTTATGTACTAAAGATACACATATTTTCGGTCATGTGTAAAATCACAAGGTAGAGCTAATGTGCAGATTCTTTTTTCTTTTCTTTTTTTTAATTTTTATGAAGTATGGAAAAACATTTAACATGTTATTTGTCCAAATGTATGTTCATATAAACATTTGATCCCTTTATAAATAGAATTTCCCAGGCCGTCTTAATCCTCTGTCCTCACCTGACCTGTGCTTCTGTACAGGTGATGAGCTCAACGAATGGAGAGCTGAACACTGATGATCCAACTGCAGGCCACTCCAACGCTCCGATCACTGCTCCTACCGAGGTTGAGGTGGCTGATGATACAAAGTAAGACAGCTTATTTTTTTTGGGGGGGGGCAAGCTTAAAGTTAGTCAGCATTAAAGTTTATGCAACTGGCTATCTTAAAATAGCCTCGACTTACAGCTAAAATAAGATCGGGCTAGGCCGCTGGACTTGGTTAAGTTTATGCAACTGGCCCCTGGTTCGTTACTGGATACACACCAGAGGAAGCTGGTGAAGGTAGAAAATCGGGCTCATTGTGATGCATGGAATGAAATGCGGAAATGGTATGAAACGTGATGCATTCCATGCATTGCAGTGAGCCCGTCCTCCGATTTCTACCTCCACCAGCCTCCCCTGATACACAAGTCTTGCCAGTACACGGCGATTAGGCTGGTTTCAGGGTTTTTATATGATGTTGCTAATGGTTGTTTTGATTTCCTCTGAGTGAACGCGTCTCTCTCCCTCTCTGCCTTCAGGTGCTGTTGCTTCTTCAAACGGAGAAAGAGGAAAGTCCTCCAGAGGCATAAGTAGAGAGAAGACAACATCAGAGAGAACTTGAAACATTCTGGTCACTGTCAAGTTTTAAATGGAGGCAACTACACACACCGATCACCATCCCTAACTCCCTCTCCCAGTCTCTCTCTCTCTCTCTCTCTCTCTCTCTCTCTCACTCCCTCTCTCCCTCCCTCCCTCTTTCTTTCTTTATCTCTCTCTCTCAGTGCTCCCCCTTGCTACTGCCGAGTAAAGGAATGTTGTTGTCCTACAAACTAATAGTGGACTTCACAACAGACTCTGGTTCCTTTAAAAAAAAAAAAAAAGAAATAAAGAAAGAAACAATTAAGTACATGCATTATAAAGGGGGATTGAGAAAAAGTAAAAAGCTGTAACAACGAAACGTGAATACCGTGACGTGAATATAAAAAAAAAAAAAAAAAAAGATGCTGTTTGAAACAGTTGTTGTATTCTAGATTCCATACAGAACATGTATTGTTCAACAGCCAATGACCTGAGGGGAATTGTCAGTGGGTCAAGTGAAAGAAATCTGTTCCATAGAAATAGTTCTTTATTTGTGGGATCAAGGTAAGAGGCAAGAATGAACTATACTAATGTTAACTCTGGAATCACTGAGAGCAACAGGAAGCATTTCATCTAAAGCAGAATTTTTATGTTGTAGTGTTCTGGAATTCATTTTTTTTTTTTTTTTTTTTCTCTCTCTGGCTTTTTTTCTTTTTGTCTGTCAATGTGGACTTTGTAGCACAGTCACTGGCCTCAGGTACTGTGGAAGACGGAGAGAAACAGATATTAACCTCTCTTCTTATTATTGCACTTTTTGAAAAAAAAAAAAGAAGAAAAAAACACAGTGGAAAATTCTAGGTTTGAAATTAACAAACAAGAAAACAACTTTAATAAAGACTGATCTAGGAAGAGTCCTATACAAGGCTTATATCTGAGTAACGGCCGAAAAATGTTGTCAATTTACATGAAACAAGATATGTCTTTCGATTTTATTTCTTACATCAGAATAATTTACCAGGAAATCATAGTTTGTGCCTTTCCAAGTAAAATGTTTAAAGCTCAAGTAAGTGTCCCGCAATGAGATTTTATCGGAACTGTTTCCAAATTTTGCTCACGGGGTTTGCGTATGTGTGTGCTTGTATCTCTCTGAAAGTATTGTCTGTGATGTCTCATGCACCTGTATGCCAGGTGTGTGGCTTTTTGTAGAGGTCCGCCCCCTCCGCCACAGCCACAGCCGACATCTCCTCCTCAGCTACGACAATCAATATGTCCATACATGGGTGTACCTTCCTCTCTTGGTGCAGTCTAAACAAGGAACCATAAGCGTGTCCATTGCAAGCTAAAGCAATTCTAGTCATTGATGACAGTTAGATTACGCTCCAATTTGTTTTGTTTTTTGAATTATTACTATTTTTTTAAACTTTTTTTTAATGAGGAGGATCGCAGTTAATGGCAGGCAAGTATGTAGAGTTTACATAGTGTTTACATGGTGTTGTCTCTCAAGAGTGAGGTTACTGGTCATCAGTGACTGAAGATGCCACCCGACTTGTATTGGACACACAACCGTTCTCTTCTGTTGGAGTTCCCTGCTGCTAACATATACAGTAGTTTTCATGTATCTTTGCCTGAACATTGTAATGTTCTATGTTTTTCATGGCCTAAAATGAGATGTGTGTTGGACAACATGGGGCTCTGTCATCTCTCTCGTACATCC
The DNA here is from genome assembly GCF_951799395.1 of Argentina silus. NCBI lineage: Eukaryota > Metazoa > Chordata > Actinopteri > Argentiniformes > Argentinidae > Argentina > Argentina silus. Next base: position 3,323,114 of record NC_139660.1, on the reverse strand, counting down.
GTTGTCCACAGTGGTGTTTTCACCAGAGAAGGCAGAGGTTGGCCAGGTTTCCACAGTGGTGTTTTCACCAGAGAAGGCAGAGGTTGGCCAGGTTTCCACAGTGGTGTTTTCATCAGAGAAGGCAGAGGTTGGCCAGGTTTCCACAGTGGTGCCAGTGTACCAAGGCTAACTAGCGGCCAGCTAGTGCTCAAAGCCCGGTGCTTGAAGCTCAGTGAACAGGCCCGTTTTAATTCGGCACCGCTGTCGAAATGGGGCTATTGAGGGGGCCACAGATACATCAGTACACAAGCAAAGATCCCCCCCGCTGCCCCTCCTCCTCCTCCCTCCCCCCCCCCTCCCTTCATGTTTATAGGAAGTATTGTTTCCCTGGTACAAAAGACTGTTACACCACTATGCTCTTTAAATCGTGTATGCCTGTGTCAGTGAGTCATGACCATGTGAAACCATTGTTGTCATGAGAGGGAGGAGGTCATTCCTATGTTAGTCTTCTTCTGGGGGTGACACATACAGTATGAAGGGCGTAGGGGTGGAGGTGTTCATAGTCACATGTGTAGTCATACGTGGACATTTTCATAAACATTTCCAGCTGAGAGAAGTAGGAGAGACGGGATGGAAAATGTTTTTCTGTGAAGTTTTAAAAATGCATTAGAGCCAATTGGAGAAACAGTTTGTTTCTTTGTACATAATATGTAATTACATATTAGTGGGTAAATGGGGGATGTTGAATGTGCCCTTGTAATGTCTTTTATACCCTGAGTGGTCTGGCGAACAGTTTGAAGATGAGTTTCACCAATACAATACACTTTACTTTCATCATTCAGATCTCCATATGCACTATGTGGGTTCTGAGCTCAGGTGTGGCCTACTGTATATTATATTTACCCCTTCAGGCTATGAAAATGTCACTGATTGTGTTCACATGGGGAGGATGATCAACCTGTATGATATTCTGTATATAAAAACAAACATTGATATTGTGCAGACATGGAAATTCAATACTAAATTGGTTGTTTTGAGTCATTAGAATATGTGTGGGCATATGAATGATTTTAGGAACAGCTTATTTAAAAAAAATGTTTTATTCATTTTCATTATCTGCCTTCAGCAAATGGCGCTGCTGTTATTTTGGTGAAGTGAAACTAGGCAAGAAAGGCACTTCTCTCGAACTGGGCTATATGCAAACCCACCTGACTTACCATGTGAAGAAGAAAAGAGGAAACCCGTCATTGATACGACAGATTTGCCACCCACAAATGTGTTCTAAAGTAACTTTTAAGTCTCACCATATCGTGTATATTCGAGGCATTTGTCGCCAAGTTTCATTCTGAGAAGCGCGCCACGGACGCTTGAGAGCTCACCGAAAACACGAGTCGAGTTTGCGGGATGAGCGTCTCTGGCGTGTGCGTGTAAATCGAGACTTTTAGTCAAACTTTTGGTTTCAGGATTACCACCTGTGTTAAACCATTTCAATTGACGTGGCAACTAGGCTGGGGACCTCATCGTAATGTAATCTTTATTCTATGTTAAATTGACCGGATTCGTGCGTCTTTGGAGAGCGCAGTTGGAGATATCCCATGCAGGAGGTTATCGTTTGTTCTTGTGACGACATTTTTATTTATTTATTTTTTTAAATATTTTTTTTAAATACATACATTTAAATGGGTGGATAATGAAAAGCAACTGTCGAGTTTCTTGTTTTCCTTGTTATCAAACTAGAGGTGAATTATTGGTATAGCTATGTCCGACCAGTTTGTGTATAGCGAGCGGTCTTTGACCGTCCCCAGGCGGTTGAGTTACGCAGCGGGTCACTTTCTGAACGACCTTTGCGCATCTCTGTGGTTCACCTACCTGTTGGTCTATTACCACACCGTTCTGGGGTTCTCGAGCACCTATGCAGGTGTACTGCTGCTCATTGGTCAAATCGCCGACGGGCTCTGCACGCCTCTCGTTGGATACGAGTCAGACGGAACACAAGGATGTGGAGCGTATGGTAAAAGAAAAACATGGCATTTAGTGGGTAAGTATTTAAAAAAAACCCACTAAAAAACCCCTATATGTATATACACACACACACACACACACACACACACACACACACGTGTGTCCGTTGCGTTAATTACCCCAGGCATTGAATTTGCATGTCATTTGTCAATTATTTGAGATGCTCTGGGGCATTTAATTGTAGCTCTGGTGTCAAGGACTTACATAATAAAGGTGCTCAGCAATAGATTCAAGAGATCATACATAAACATTTTGTAATAACAACTGTAGATGTATTAACAGTGGAAAGGTATCAGTGTGTGAATGTGATTAGAATCAAACATCTAAACAGACCGGTTTATTACAACAAGGCTAATGAAACAAGGGCTTCTTTGTCCCATGGTGTATTTGTTTCTCATTGTTTTGGAAAGAGTGTGACTGACTGAAATGTATCTGATGGGACTCATCACTGAGGTGTAGCCAGCCTCCCTTGACCTCACCTCCCCCCCCCCCCCCCCTACAGGGACTATCAGTGTCCTGGTGTCCTTCCCCTTCATCTTCAACCCGTGTCTGGGCTGTGATGGGAACACCCCACAGTGGGCGGACCTCCTCTACTTCATGCCCTTCATCATCATCTTCCAGTTCGGCTGGGCCTCCACCCAGATCTCCCACCTCTCCCTCATCCCTGAGCTGGTGTCCACCGAGCACGCCAGGGTGGAACTCACTGCCTACAGGTGGGGGACCCGTACAATCCTCACCTCGCTCGCTGCCAAGTGAAACGTCAGGTGAACGGGATGCATTATGCCCTTGAGGCTGTTGCTGATAGACAAGGCGGGGTGTGAAAGCAGAGCTGAAGACAACTCTTTCTGTTTCAACAGATTGACAAATAAAGTACCCGTGCAGTACTAGTCGGTTATATTCCAAGCGATTGTAAGACACAGGAGAACTCAGAGGAGGCTTTGGAGACTCCTTTTTCAGAGGAGTTTTGCCTATACTTGCCTAGTTTTAGAACGTCAGAAAACCCCGTACAGATATTAGGGAAAAACCCAATCTTCCAGTAAGGCAACTCCCACCTCCTTCATGAAAACACGCAGCAGGAAATCACCTCAGATGACACAGTAATGAATAGTAAATGAAAGTAAAATGGCAGTCTATTGATCAGAAATGCCAGTAACAACTCTTGTGAAGTTATATATGATTTGGATTGATGATAGATCCGAACAGACTCTGACATGGCTCTGGATCAGAATATATATGTAATATATGCCATTTAGCTGACGCTTTTATCCAAAGCGACTTACGTTGCAGTGAGTGCATACATCTTTCGGTATATATGGTCCCAGCGGGAACCAAACCCACAACCTAAGCATTGTTAGCACCATGCTCTACCAACTGAGCCACAGAGGACCACTGTAATGTAATGCGTTAAAAAACAAAACAATATCCTATACGAATATAGCTGGTGTTTATTCACAGTTATCAGTGAGATCTCCGAACAGTTTCACTGTAACTTGCGTTCATGTGTCCCTCCCTGTGTAGGTATGCCTTCACAGTGGTGGCCAACATCACAGTGTACGGTGTGGCTTGGCTGCTCTTTCACTTCCAGGCCCAGCAGATTGACAGTCCCTCCCTCACTGACAACCTGGGCCGTGATGACATCCCCATATTCAGGGTAAGTCCCCATCCATCAGTGTATCTAGACAACAATCAGAGGTTATATTGCTAGCTGCTGACCTCAAGCACTCCTGGGGATTTAGGTAGTTTTCCAACCTTTCTCTCTCTCTCTAACTTTCCCTCTCTCTCTCTCGCTCTCTCTCTCTCGCTCTCCCCCTCTCTCTCTCTCTCTCTCCCTCTCCCTCCCCCCCTCTCATTAGGACCTGGCCCTCATCGTATTGGGGCTCGGAGTGGTGTTCTCGCTGGTCTTCCACCTGGGCACACGAGAGGGGGGCCCCGCCGCGGAGGCGTCAGACGTGGAGAGCGATGAGAACCATCCCCTGATCTCCTCATGCACCGAAGCCATCCCACCCCCGCCACAACCTCTCCTCCAATGGAAACACTGGCTGAAGGAGCCCGCCTTCTACCAGGTTGCTCTCTGGTCTAATCTGTACAGTTGTACGGCTGTGGAACACAGTCTGATACTCTTTTACAAAGTAATCTTCTTGTGGATGTAGTAGTTGCAATTGTTGGTCAACCTGCCCTTTCCTTTTTCTCCTGGTCCCAGGTAGCTTTTCTCTACATGTGCACCAGGTTGATAGTCAACATGTCTCAGACCTACATCTCCATGTACCTCACCAACACCCTGCAGCTGCCAAAGGTAAGGGTCACTATTCATGCCGGCAGGACACAGTAGCGATGCCATTCGTGGTGATTTACAAAGAATCACTTGTGTTTGTGAAACTGACACAATTGCAGCGGTCAGCTAGTTTCCTTCTTCTTTTCCAGAACTTCATCGCCACCATTCCTCTGGTGATGTATGTCAGTGGCTTCGTGTGCTCTCCGATCATGAAGCCAATCAGCAAGCTAATAGGCATAAGTGTGAGTCCCTCTATCATTGGCAGAGTGCATTTTGGGTGATTTCGAAATCAGAATTAAAAAAATCAACGACGTGTCATATTACCATACTGCTTTTGTTCTTTGTTAGGTTTCTTGTGTACAGCTAACCTTTTAAAGGATATGACTTCCCCCCTCTGTAGATGACTTATCTCCTAGGCCTGGTGCTGATCCTGGGGTTTTCCCTCTGGGTGTTACTGGACTTGAAGATGGGAAAGTTCGTCTATGGAGCTGCTGTGCTGCTGGGGGCGGGCTCCGCCACCATCCTGGTGATGTCACTCTCCATGACAGCCAAACTCATTGGAAATCAGACGGTAGGAAGCCCGCGAAGGACGCTTCCTAGAAGCCAGGAAACCCCCCCTTCAATATAGTGTATGTTCTGTACTGATAACAGTAGTTGTGGTAAAGACAGCCGGGTTGATTGACAGTTGGCTGACGGCTGTCGTTGTTGCTACTTGATATGACATGAGTAAAGATTCGCGTGACTGACAACCACGTGAGACAATGTTCACTTATTCACTTATTAAGATAGCATTACATGTTCTACATCAGGGTTCGCCAACTCTGGTCCTAGAGGGCAACCGGGTGGTTCACAAGCTTTTGCCTCAGCCAAGGTCCAACACACACCTGTTTCATATTTGACTGAACGATAGTCTTCAGACTGGACCGTGATTCATTAAATAGAAGCCCATTTCTGTGGTGGAAAAAAAAAAAAAGCCTGCAAACACCCAATTGTTCACCAGGACCAGAGTTGGAGAACCCTGCGTTCGATGAGTCCTCTTTCCTGTGGAGACAACTGCAGAGATGTGACATCATCTAACTCTGACCCTCTCTGTTCTCTCATGTTTGGCAGCAAAGCGGGGCCTTCGTGTACGGAGCCATGAGCTTTACAGACAAGGTGGCTAATGGCCTTGGGGTCATGATAATACAGAGCCTCTATCCCTGTCCGTGAGTGTGGATTGTGTCTGTCTATCTATCTATCTATCTATCTACACCTTCTTTAACACGCTCTTGCAGAGAACAAGGGCAACCAGACCACACCAGGAAGATGAATGGCATGTAACGTTGTTTGTTTACAGAACAGAAACATGCTGTCAGGCCTGTGTGTGGTTCTACCAATACGTCATGGTGATCGTAACCGGGGGTGTAGCCTTGGCAGCAGCTGTTTCCATTTTCACAATCTTCATGTGGCCCATCAAGATTCGCCAATGTAAGTGTTCCAAATCAGGCGTTGTAACCACAGGTACACACACACACACACACACACACACACACACACACACACACACACACACACACACACACACACACCTGTACCTGGTCAGTGGGTGGTGAGTGTCATGTTGGTGGAGGGTGTGGTAGTGGTGCTTGACCCTGTGACTCACTCCGCCATGCTCATGCTTTCTGTTACAGACTCAGAGGAAAGGCAGATAAATGGAATGAGCAATCTGGTCTGTAAACAGGAGACAGGTGAAGGAAGGATTAAACCCTTAAGGTCTATGGTTAAATCCAGCCTGTGACTTGAAAGCATTTCCTGTTCTGCCAAAATCCTCACTGCTGTCTACAGTATTACTTTTTTTTTTTTTTATGTAACAGTATGCTGTGTTCAGTATTAACAACCAAAGTGTTAATACATCTCACTTACAAGCTTTAGCTGCTAATCCTTGAAAATTCCAGTGACTGACTTTGTATTTGGTTCTTACATACTGGCTTTTAGCAGTGGCTTACAAGCCTGCTGCATCACCCGCGTGAAATCCACGTCCATGAGACTAGCCTGGTTTAGCCTTCTTAATTCCATGAGGACCTCTTTCTGCATAAAATGAAGCCACATCGCCGCCTAGTGTCAAAATACTGAACTACACCACAACATTTGATACAGGCTTACCTCACACAACACAATGACACGGGCATACTGCTTGGCTTGAACATAAGGGCTCAGTTCAGCTATGATTCTATAAAACCAGGGGATTTCAATTCATTATTTGATAATTCCACATAGACAAATAATCAACTAATTGCATTTTAGTTCATCCCCTGGCCTGAATTTACCTAACTGAAACTGAATTGACCGGACGTTTGAGTTATTTCTCCGACTGTCAATAACTATATGCCATATTCCTGTTGTATTGTTTCCCTACAGGTATCCCTACTGCCTCTGCTCTGAGGGAAGCAGAGGATAAGTGATGTGGACAGAACAGCCGATAACGGAAGAACAGAGATTCAACATCAATGACTCATTCTTGGAGAATGACATTGTGCCCTTTTACTGGACATGGCCTATGGAAACCTGTCCAACCGAGACCAAAGGGAACTTCACAACAGAACGTGGCATTACAATTGCGGAACCCAGGGTCATATTTGTCCATGCAGTGTTTTGATCAGTTGCCGTCTTTAGCGTAGTTCATGGTACAGACTGCTATTCTAGGGTAAATCCCTCCTTCCTATGGATGTGTCATCCTGTTTATTGAATGAGGGTTTTGTTGACATTTGTCCTTTAAAAAAAATCGAAAAACATGGATGGCTGTCAAAGAAAGAAATGAATATTCTATGTATCGGAGACGGTTCGGGGAGTTAAGGAGGATGATGATGACATTTTTTTAAATATTTACTGAGATTTTAGCCCCATGAATTTGTGGACTATTTAAATCAACAATAGGTTTGTTTATATTGTATACTAATACTGCATTCTTACAAACTAATATGGCAGTTTAATGAAACGTACTGTAAAGTTTTCCTGTTCCTGTTTTTTTTTTACACTGAAAAGGGAATCAAAGTTCTATTAACATGCTTGTGTGACTGTGTCTGATATGGGAATCAAAATGTATGAGTGTGGGATGGTTTTTGGATGATTGTTGTCCAGATTAAACATTTTCAAATGTTGCCTATGTCTACTATACATAAAGGCATAATATGCTGTGTCATACATGATCTAGGATGTGCCTATACTGCAGGCCTATATATATATATATTATTATTATTATTATGGCCAAGCACTCAAGTCCATAGATAAGTACACTGATAGATGGATAGATCATTATTACATTACTCCACCATAAAATGGTAATTAGATTCATTATTCTTTGCTGCACCAGTTGTGATAGTCAACCATAACAGAGGGTGTCATCACTGCGCAGAACACAATGTGTCGTTTCACAGTTGTAAATATCAGGTCACCACCAATGGGTTAGGGTTAGGGTTAGTGTGTCACACAAATAAACCCTTAAATGTAGACTATATCTCATCATTCACATCCTCACTGAGAAGATGGGACTTGGTACAGTAAAGTCTGAGGAATAAACAAACTGGTGTATTGTACCCTAATGAATGTAAATTTGGCCTTAATATTGTTGAGGAGCTAGCTTGCTCTAAGCGTTTCATTGCATTGCGTCTACGGCTGTATTCTATGTATATGGTAAATAAACTTTGATTTGATTTGATATATTCCAATTATGGACGTACTGTAGGCTTGTTATTTCCTTAACCCTGGGTAGATAACATAAAAGAGAAAGAGAGTCATGTCTGAACTAGTCTCACTCGGTTGGACTCGAGAGATTATATTATGGGTTCCGAGATGATGGTGAACCAACGTTTGCAACCCTGACGAGGGCACTGCGCGCCTATAATTTGGTTCATCTACTGGAAATAAACATTTCGAAGTGTTAGACTATGCGGCATTCTCTATTTTTTTTTTCACTGTCTAACATGCGTCATTGCACCTGACATTGCACCTGTTAATTCATTGGGTGTGCGCGTCTTTAGTGCCTATGATTTGCACTACACACACAGATATCACACCTACCCTTTTCCTTTTTTTCCTTTTTTACTGCGCTGGGTAGGGCGATCAACCAATGTCCTTGCACAGGCGTAACAAAGCACTTGTTCAGAGTTGTTTGAGGACCGTTGTCTCCACGCATGTGAAGAGGAGCAACGATTTATAAAGCAGGTCACGAATTTGGTTACATTTGATCTCCGGAATAAACTTGTTCGTGAGCAGTGGAAAGATAACCGTTTTTTTCACTCTATTTTTTCCGCTTTTTTCCGAGTCTGTCAGACTCTCATCTATTCGAATAGTATAAACTCACACAACAACACTCGCAGTCGGGACGGCCTGAAAGCGTTCTCTTTTTCTTTTCTTTTTTTTCTTTTTATAAATCTACTTTCAGGTAAGTGAGTTTGACGTTTTGTCTACTTCAACTCGTTAGAAGGAGAAAATAATTAATAGCCTACAAAAGAGTGCAGTCCACAGGTGTTTTCAGAGGTCTAACCACAGAGAAGAGCGCAGCTTTAAACAAATAAAACATTGGGAAACGTTTTCTACTGTGTTTGATAACGAAATACATTCAGTGAAATCTAGTTTTCTACTTATAGTCATTCTATACAGTTTCGTTCTTTCACTCAAGCTCGTGATTGTGTCGGGTCTAAGAAAACAGTAAAGTGCGCCTGAAGGGCTCACAGGTGGAGATTTCCGTTGCATTGTTGTTAGGCTTTCTCCGTTTTTCTTAGTTATTTCAGTTAGGTTACACATCCTGTATTAGAAAAGGCATGACTTGTGGCTGGCATAATCCATTCTAAAAGTATTCCAAGGTACTTTCTTACATAGAAATAACTTAATCGGATGTTGGCACATCTCAGCGAGAGCCTAAAATGTTCCTGTGATTGAATGAACATAATGATCATTAGGCACATTCCTGGCCCTTATTCCTGGGCAGTGCAGCTCATTATTTTTTGTTATTTTGCACCAAACGCCAGACAGGTGTGTTTCAAGACCTATCAAATAACATTTATGCAGTATCTATTGAACCTTTATAGCCAATGATACCGGGCTTTATAGGGCTATGACACTGCACCACCATATAAAGCAGAGGAACACAATGCTATTACCACACTATAGGCTTCGCCTGTGGTACGACTGCGTTATACTGACTTTATGAAACTAACCCTACAGTCCACGCAGAGGACAGTTCAGCAGTCATGAAACTCATTAGGCCAGACCTACGCCTATTGGTTCCCCTCAGACTTAGCCTACGTGAGGCCCTGGGTTCATCTATTTTGACAGATGTAAAGCATGTGACTGAGGGGTTGGAATTCTCTCATCAACAAGAGATGATTGAGTGCTTGTGTGTGGTGGATGACAGCGTCTCAGTGAGCAGTGGGTGGGTGACCTCTCGACGGCAGCGGGACAGCCTACAATATTACTCTTTCTGTTTGGTCGCAAGACCGTCGCGTTTCGCAGAGGGCCCCAGTGTCCCACTAGTTGTTCTACACTGTATAATACTGTATTGTTCTGTTCTGTTCTCGGTTGACGTGCCACTGCACTGGCGCGAGTGTGGTCACTGTGTTGTGTTCAGGCTCAGAGGTGAGTCCTGTGTGGCTAAGCAGCGCACCGGTGCACTCCCAGGTATGTCTGCGTCTCAGGGAACTCTTTCCAATATGCTGTGACGATGATTGAGGCCAGTGGGAAGGTGGCCGATAAACAGCGGTGTGGAACCCCCCTCAGTAGATACCTGATCTTCTTGCCCAAACGTACCCCTCCCTCCCTCCCACCCTCCCTCCCCCTCTCTCTCTCCACAAGAGGAGGAACACAGAAGAGCTCTTGTTGGATCCTTTCTACTGTGCCCTGTGTGTTTTTTTTTTTCTCTCTCTCTCTCTCTCTTTCTTTCTCTCTCTCTCTCTCTCTCTCCTAATACCATGGCAACACAGTCCCCTCGACTAGCAGCCTTGACTTTTTCCCCCTCCTGCTCCAAAAACAAAGACAAGAAGTTAAGGAGGGAGGGAGGGAGGGAGGGAGGGAGGGAGGGATGAAGGATGTGGTGGGGTTGTGTGGAGGGAGGGGGGGAGAACGAAGGGAAGGTGTCTGAGATGGAGGCTCTGAGGCGAGACCCCTACTGTAGTCCGTGCCAGGGCCGTAGACAGAGGAGAGTTATGGCTCCAGCCAGTGGGTTGCTGTGCCAGAGCTGTCTTCTATCTGTGGTCTCCTGGATGTGGTCTCCTCTAGAGTTATGGCTCCAGCCAGTGGGTTGCTGTGCCAGAGCTGTCTTCTATCTGTGGTCTCCTGGATGTAAAGCTTCAGCTTGAGGCTTTGTGCGTGAGAGTCACTGCGGAAAAAAAAAACAGGGAGTTCTTCACACAGATAAATGTCGTAATTGCGATTCTGCTATCACTTGTATTTGCAGAATGTTCTCTCAGAGTGCTACAAGTTTGGAACGGTACATTGACGAAAACAATGCCGTCTTTTGATATCAAAGACTAGGATGGCCTCATCAGAAATGAAAGAAATGAAACTGTCGATGTTGATGTTTTCATACCTCTTAACTTGTCTCACATCTGCACATGATTTACCTTTGACAAATGTGCAGTTTTGGATAATTTTTTTTACTCAACTTGTTTTGAGTATTGTAGAAGAATGGACATTGTTAGACTGTTTACACTGCAGCGTTGCATATCTGTGTATGATTTGTAACAAAACAAAACAAGAATTGGCAATGGGTAGGATATGAAAATGTTCAAAGTGCGCTGGACAATATGAAGGATTGAGGGAGACTCCCACAGGGCTATGTGTCTGGAAGAAGGGCAGCATTGTGTTGGCTGAACACTCATTCCTGGTACCGACATCTCCATGCTGGTTTTGACTGTGCTGGTTCACAGAACTCAAGGCTAAGGTCATCTCTCTGAAGTAATGTGGGAAATTATGCCTGGCCCTTTTTCTGATGTGATGACTTGTGAAGGCTCACCGCCCTGGAACTTAATTTGATTTACCTTCAAGGTCCAGTATGTAACACTCAAGCTTTCTTTAAAAGCATCCAAATGGTTGTAATGACTATGTTTAATCGGTAGCGATCAGGGAATGAGATCCCATGAAAGAAATATTCCAATTACGAACGCTGTTTTGGTCCGGAAAAAGCGCTTTCTAAAATGGAGGGTCCTACCCGACAATCGGTTAGTCTCTGGCTGCTGCCTCTTGGAATCATGCGTGCATGCAGAAACACAAAGGCTTATGTCCAACACTCCAAGTCCATTTCGGGGGGTGGGGGGGGGGGGGGGGAGGGGTTATATTATTATTAGAAAGGATGTTGTTGTTTGGAAATTCAAACTGAAATTCAAACTGAATTTCACCCCGGTGGCCAGAGGTGACAGATAACCAACAAACTTACGCCCTGCTCCTTTAAGGTGCATGGTAGTAGGACAAACAAGGTGCAGCAGTCTCTGACTGTTCCCATGACAGAACCAAGCTTCTAACAAGCAAAAAGACGTATTTACATCGATATTTTAAACTTTTGGAATTGGAGAGAGCCGTGCCGAGTGTTTTTCTGTATCCTCCTTCCACAACCCATGTCTCAACCAAAGCCAAATCTCATAGTAATTGAAAACTCTGATGGCTGAATTTAATCTGTCGCTCTAATTCTTTGTGCCCAGCGTCCACTAACAGTTTGATGTGTTTGTATTTATTCTAGGTGGCCGCCATCTTTGAGCGATGTTTGAGAAGCAGCGCTATGACAGCCCGCCAGTCTACAGCCCCCCCTACAGCCCACCGTCCAATAACGGCTTCGGCCCACCGGGGACGGTGGGGAGCTTCCACCCGACGAGGAGTGAGTTTGACCCCTACCCGCCTCCGCCGGGCTCCTACTACATGGAGGAGAAACCCCAGCTCTTCTACAAGTGGATCTCCCCTCCTGGGATCATCAAGGCCATGTTTGGAACTGTCATCGTCCTCTGCGTGGCGATCTTCGCCTGTGTGGCCTCCACTCTGATGTGGGACATGCAGTACGGGATGGGGATGGGGATGGGGTCAGGGATGGGTTATGGCAGCTATGGCGGGTACGGGGGAATGGGGGGCAGTTATGGGTCTGGGTATAGCGGGGGCTACGGAGGAGGCTATGGGAGTGGCTACGGTAACTACGGCAGCTCCTACCCAACCCCTTACTCGGCCAAAAGCAGCATGATCGCCATGGCGGCCATCAACTTCATCATCGCGCTGGGCTTCTTCATAGCCAGTTTCTCTAAAACGAGCACGTTTCGCAGCAGGAAGTTCTTCCTGGCGGTTCTGGTGGTCAGTGTCATAATGGCCGTGTTACAGGGCATCATAAACATTGTCTACATCGTGGGTGTGAACCCCATGGCCCAGAGCTCTCAGAGTATGATCTACAACCCTATGCTGATGATGTGCCAGAACCTGTATGGAACCAGCTACTCCTCCATGGGGGGAGTGGGGGGCTTCCCCATGTACAACCAGTACCTGTATCACTACTGCTATGTGGACCCACAAGAGGTAGGGCAACATCTGTACATTACCACACACATTTTTTTGTATAACTTTATTAAGACTGTGTTGTTGGTATGTACTGTAAAGCCCAAGCTGTACATTTGGTAACTTCTTAATGCTTTATGTTTTGTATTTATTGTATACCGTAAGTTGAAGGACATTATTATTATTATTATTATTTGATTTAACACATAAGTTATTCAACACCAGTCTATTCACTCCAATCAGATGGTTCACATGTGCTATGTCCATAACCTCATAGATGTGATCTCTCTCCTCCAGGGAGTAGCCATGGTGTGTGGGTTCCTGGTTGTGATTGCCCTGTCCGTCGCTGCTTTCTTCTCCCACAAGACCAGAGGCAAGATCTGGCGTTACGGGAAGCCCAACATCTACTGGGATCAGCCTCTGACTGGGGACCTGGCCCCAGAGGGCAGGGATGTGGAGGACTGGGTAAGAGAGGGCTGGTTAGTGGGTAAGAGAGGGCTGGTTAGTGGGTAAGAGAGGGCTGGTTAGTGGGTAAGAGAGGGCTGCATGGTCACTTCTGAATAGAGAACAGGAAGGAGGATAAACCTGCACACTGTTCAGAGATGCCCCTCGAGTTGTAGTGCTCCTTGAGCAGCAACTTTTCAACCGCTGTGGTTGAGGTATTCTCCCTTCTTTTATGTGGTATTCTATATTCTCTCAGTGTTGGGGAGTAGTTCCACTGCATGTAGTTCAACTATCAGTTTAACTGCATTTTGCAGTAGCTTGGTGGTAGTTAAACTAAATTCAAATCCTAGTAGTGTTTCCTGTAGTTAACTACTTTTTTGCCGTGTAGCAGTGTAGTAAGCCACTGTCACTACTCACTACATTTTTCCAAAAGAAAACAAATAAACTGTGGAATTTCACTATTATTCCAGCCCTTGAACTTCAATTTCCCTACTATTTCTTCTCTTACTCCCACTCTGCTCCAACTCACCATTTTTTTTCTCTCCCAGTGATTTCATTCACACGCTTTCTGTCACATGGATTGGTCATCTTTCATGTAACTGACTGTCGTGTGTTGGATAAGGTAGTTTCGATGTAGTGAATTTGTTTTTCAAAGTAGCTTTAGTTTCAGTATAGTTCAAGTTCTTTCCTTGCAAATTAATTGGTAATCTAGTGAAATACATTTTCAGAGTAGCTGCAACACTGTATTCTCTCTCCTGTGAAATCCGTTGGATATGGGCACTCTAACTACAACTCTTTTTTTTTATTTATTTATTTTTAAATTTTGACAGTTTACTCCTCTTTGAGCAACAGCAATGGTCTCTCCTTTCTCTTATCAGTTGTCACAGATAAATAAATGTTAGGCATATTTGTGCAGAAAATGTGAAGGGGGCAGTTGGAATTACACAATACCTCAGTGAGTCAGAAGAATGTTTTTTTTGTTTTTTTTACATAAGCTGAGATATGGTTCAAAACTGTTTTGAACGTTTGTGTATCTCCGGATAGACTTTGGAATGCTCAGTGGAGGTTTCAGCCAATGAGTCTTCCCTGCTCTGCTTTATGAGTCGAAAGTCCATGTGGAGTGTCATCATTCTATGCCTTTTTATGACAAGAGCATGTCAAGGATAAGAAAAACCTGATTTTACTTCTATATCCATGGTGGGAGCTTAGTTTGGCATGTGTATCTGCTATTGCCCCTATATAGCAGAGTATCAGTCAATAACCACTCTTCTATCTCTCAACATGTACTGTCTGCTGTACTAGGACATGATGAGTGTCATCAGGTGTAATATTATCAACTGGCCAGGGAACAATTCTAATCTCATACTCTTGCACACTTTCAAAATTGCTTCTAGCTCTTTGCCTCAAATCTCTCTTGATAAGAAGACAATGTAGGGTCGTGACCTTATATAAAACCCCCCTAGCTGTGACTTTAATCATGATAAAGCAGGGCCTGCGTGAATAAAATATCAGAATATCAGAGTGATTAACTTTAGCCCATTCCCTACCCCCATTTTTGTAACAGCAGCCTATATACAGCATTTGTAACAACTGTTTTGCTCTGCTCCTAATGGCATGCCTGGTCACACAGCCACTTGGCAGAGGCCAAAGCTGATACGGTTGTTTGTTCATGGTCTACCTGGTTTCACTCTGAGCAATCATTAACCAGCCCAGTGGAAACAGGTGGTTTCAAGAGCTCTAAAGCTACCTGGGGTTTATAAAGGTCAACAACACGCCTGGCTGGCTCTGGGGTGCCATTGTTACCGAGCTACTGATCTTGAGAAGTGGGTGTGTTTATTCACTAGATCAAATCAGATACAAATCAATGAATTGACCCCCAGGAAGCATAAAGAATCACATTGGTCATGAGAGCAGTCAGAAATTACTAGCAAACAAGCCCCCGAAAGGATCAAACTGCATGTAATTTCCAATTCACACTTAATTGCGGACCTGAATAGATATGTACAGGCATGGTCAATGCAAAAAAAAACAACAACCATATAATGTGAATTCCAAATGAATTCCCTGTGTTGACTGAGGTGAAATAGGAATAGAGCTCCCAACCCTGGAGGTAATGTTACTGTCGACTACGTTGAGGCGTGCCCTACTGTATTGAGTTGTTTGTTTGTGGCGAGAGTGGTTGTCAGTGCCAACAGCCAGCCCTAGCCCTAGACAGAGGTGTGGGGAGGACAGGAGTTGTACTATCAGACGCTGTGAGTCATGCCACTGGTTAAATGTCCTTGTCACTCTGGGCTGCCCACTCTCTCGTTCTCCCTCTGATGACCTCACACACTGGACTCATTCATGTTCTGTTCTCAGGCTGCATTGTCCTCCACCAGATGATGTCACAGGTCCTGCCACACCGAGGTGGACATCTGCAGTTGCAGCAGGGCTGAGCATGTTCTGGAGAATTCCCTGAGTAGGCTTTTTCATGAACTGGCTCGTAAAGCTTACAGTTCGTGAAGTGACAGTATTGTAATAGGATTGAAAATGTTATACATGAGGTAAAATGCTGCGACACATTTTGTATGCGTAAAAGGTGCCATCAAAACATTGATGTTAGAGATACAGTCAGTCTCACATTTTGTTTCTTGAATAGCCACAGTAGCTGTGTTGAGCGTCCAGCGGATCCCTGCTCTGCAAATGCATTGTGTGTAATCCAGACACGGCCGTTGAGGTCGCCTTTCAGAATAGCTTGTGCAGGGCCAATTGTGTTTGTTTCTCCTGAGCATTCCGTGCACCCCCAATTAATCTTTCAATTAGTGAGGCTCAATAGAACACATTCTGTTGGGATGCACTACTAGGCTCTCACTGTTAGAATGCAGTGCACCAAGTACCAGTATCAAATCAAATCAGGCTTTATTTATATACCGCCTTTCGTGCAAAATTGCAATACAAGGTGCTTAACAATACAATGAAAATACAACAATAGAATGAAAATACAACAATAGAATGAAAATACAACAATACAATGAAAATACAACAATACAGTGAAAATAAACGGTAATATAAGGAAATTATAGTATAGGAAATACGAGACATGGTTTAACAGAGAGACCAGAGCAGCACAGTAGAAGAGGGTAGATTAAAATAAGATGGATTAAGAGAATGCTAAGCTAAAAAGGTATTTTTTTAAAGGTGTTTACAGATTGTGACGCCCTCAGCTCCTCTGGCAGGCTGTTCCATTGCATTTACCTCTATGGTATTTACCAGACGCCTTTATCCAAAGTGACTTACAACTAATACATTTTCTCCATTTTCTCCTCTACTCAGCTGTGAGAACATAGCAGCTGGCTGCCTCCCACCCCTCTCCCTACTTAACCCCCCCCACCCCCCACCCCACCCCACCCCATCTCCCCCATGCCTCTTTACCTCCCTGCCTGCCTCCCTACCTCCCTCCCTCCTACCCTGTGTTTCCTCCCTGCCCCTCCCTCCCCCCTCCCCTCTCCCTACTTAACCCCCCCCCCACCCCCCACCCCACCCCACCCCATCTCCCCCATGCCTCTTTACCTCCCTGCCTGCCTCCCTACCTCCCTCCCTCCTACCCTGTGTTTCCTCCCTGCCCCTCCCTCCCCCCTCCTCTCTCCCCCCTGCCTCCCTGCTCCAGGTTGTAGGGGCTCAGACATTCCTTCCCTGCTTACTTAGTCTGTTGCCGGCCCAGCGGCCACTGTACTCCACGCAGAGAGAGGGGCATTGTTGGGATTCTTGTATGACTTGCCTTCTCCAACGGTGGCTCTGCTGCAGCTGCTGGGAAACGATCCCCACCCGGCCACCACACCCTGTCTTTGATTGTTATTTTTAAAGGCCGGTACTCTGTTTTTTCTGCCATGCTGTAAGAGACGTAGTACACTGCTCAGTAGCGCACCTGTTCTCGGGAACTGAAAATGAAGAAATGAGAACAACCGTCTTCGCATGAGAACACAGTTAAGGTTGGTCCCCTGTGGTCCAAGCGTGGTGCTAACAATGCTTAGGTCAGGGGTTCGATTCCTGCTGGGACCATATCTACTGAAAAATGTATGCACTCACTGCGATGTAAGTCGCTTTGGATAAAAGCGTCAGCTAAATGGCATATATAAAGGTTTGAATCGTCATTTCCTGCGGGATGCATTTGGATTTGCATTTGCAGCTGTACTGTTTTTAGTTCACAGATCACAGAAAATACAATGATCTCACTCTCTCCTACAGTCCTTGAATCGAATTACCTCCTTAAGTATCCACCATTGAAGATAGAAAAGTGACATATTTACCAGGCCTCCTGCTGTGCTGTATGGGCCACAGTGACCCCACCCCGAGGCCTTCAATGTGGAGAATGACCCTCACATGACCTTTCCATTCACACAGGAAGGAGTTGGGTATATAGATGAAGGCTTCCTCGTTTACATCTCAGGGACCAGTTCCCTTTGTGTTGAGGAAAGGAAAGAGAAGAACGTCCGTCAGTTGTCAAATACCATGTTTAGATTATGAGGATGAAGGTACAGTTCAAGTTGTATTTGATCTTTATTTGCGGACGATTGTGATTCGAGGAGAATACTACAGGGAGAGGAAGAGAAGACCTATAGAACCTTTGTAAGGATCGATCGACGTAATGTAAATGAAAGTTGCACACTCTTCTCCCACTGCTGTGACCTTTATTAACCTCACCAACGTTTCTGCTCACTAGCCTTCCTCAGGGCGTATGTATGGTTAAACAGAGCTAAAGAGAAGAGAATCTTGGCTGAGATTTGTTCGTTAACTTAGGAAAATGATCTTCTGGTGATTATTAGCATGTTATCCTTTTGAACCTGGTGACCCAAGCAGGTAATCCACATCTTTGGAGAGCAGGGCTGTGAACACCAATTATATGCTTCACTGCTCAGCAAAACTTTGGGTTTTAACTACTTTATGTTTTACTCTGTGGTGGAAATGGCATTCCTGTGTCCTTGGAGAACAATTGCCTTGAGCCAATACGGGGGGCAAAGTCAACAAAGCCACCCCCCCGCCTCGTAAAGAATCGGGCATATTAAAGTTAATCACTATCCAATGGCATCCATTTTTTCTCGTAATACCCTGCTGTAAAGTGGGGCCAAGTTTCGTTATTTTGTTATACATGAGACTTACCCTTTGAAAACTCTTTCATTTAGAGATTCCCATTTCAGTCCGACTTTAAAGGTGCAATCTGTAATTCAAACAGCAACAAAGCGGGCTCCCTGCCACTTTGTTGGTAAACAGCTGAGGGATGAGGCCACAGAAATGTAAGCACTCTCAATTTCATAGACACAGCCATGGAGGCAAGGACTGGCCATTCAAAATTATAGTTTTAACCATGTTTTGCATTGTAAACAGTAAAACAAGCTTAGCCTATACTGTATGTGGGGTTCTGAAGCAGTCAATTGAACAAAGCTCAAGAAGCTAAGCTATAAGTTATATTCTTCAAGAATCAATGGCTATATAGCATTATTTATTATTATATATTATTATTTAAGTCCAAAAAATTGGTGAATTATAGATTGCCCCTTTAAATCTATTAGATTGTGAAATTGTCATTCAAACTCATCCACAGCTTCTCTACATCACAATAAACCAATATTGCATTGAAACAGACTTCTAAGGTGCAAGAAATACATCTGTGTCCCATGTTTTCATTATAATAGCTAGGTTATGCAGAGGACAAGAGAGAAGGAGGGGAACAATTACGCTAACAGGATATTACCAGGACAATGTGCTCCTAACACAGCTGCCTATTTGTTTTGGCTGTTTGCTTGTTTGTTGCTCTTTGCTGAGAGAACTATCTTGTGTTTCCTGATTGGTCTAGGTCAACAATGTGGAGGACAGCAACAGTACCCAGGATGCACCTACGGTGGTGTTGTCTGAGAAGGCTGGCGGTCCACTGAGCGCCTCAGTTAACAGCGTCATCTCGTACCCGGCCAAGGCTGACATCAGCGTGTTTTCTGGGGACACGTACAACCACAACGTGTGAGTAGACAGACGTCAGAAACACCCTGTGATGACGGCTTCAATGTGGAAATGTTGTCGGACTTCAGTAGCTTAACACAAAAGCACTGTACATATCCAATTGTGTGAGATGAGTGATTGCCTCCAGGAACTCAAAAAAAGGAAGGGGGCCTATTATTGTGAATGTTTTTTTCATTTGAAATCAAACACACACCCATCCATGAGTTACCGTGCACATGCCAACTCCAAGTACTTTATTTATTTGCTCAGGCTTGCACAAGATTTCCCTCTAGTCTACGTAGTATGTTGTTCTACCTGAATGAAGCCATGATGACAATGATGTCAAACATAACCTACTTTATAAAGTACAATGTCTGAGACCACTCTCAAAGGTATCAGGGCAACACAACATTAAAGCACGGCCTTTAAAATGTTCATGGAGGGGTCGGTCTATAAGTAGTTAATACACATTTGTAGGAATCTTTATTCATGTAAATGTTGCAATATTTTGATTTGTAACCATCATTGATGTTTTTGATGTGCTTCTTCAAAAACCCACAAATTTGTGTTTTTCATAAAACAGAGGAATGTTAGCCCCAAATCTTTACGTAATCTGGGATTTGACATAATAACGTACTCCTGTAATTCCAAGCCCCTGGTTGGAGTCTTTCTGAAATCCCTGCAAAAGCACAACATTGAACTTGTTTTCCCTTCTCTTTTATCAAGGAATAATCATCTGTCGCCACAAGTCCTCTTTTCAAAATGTGTGCTTTCATGTGCTTTATTCCAATGTTCCCCCTAAATGGCTGTTGTGACCCATAGTTGGCTCAAGTCAGATTCCCTGGCACACAGAACGAGACTAGGTCATGTTGAAAATGTTTGGTTTAGTTTTTTTGTGGGCGTACCGGAAGATTCCAGAATGTTTTAGATGGGTCACAGCACAAAACATTTGGGAAACACTGCCTTACTGCCTTCTCCTTCAATTTATTGTCTCAACCACGATGATAAATTCAGTGTGTCAAAAGGTGCTTAACACTGTAATCGTAACTCACATAACTCACCCCCCAATGTAAAGCTCTCTGAGCTTTTGGAAAAGCTCACATATATATTGTCTGTTATTGTTCATTTGCTTCAGGTATTCGGAGCGGTCCAGCCGGCCCTCGGAGCAGCATTCCCATGGAGGGGGGGCCAGTTCCAGCCCCTCGGAGGAGGCAGGGGGGGTCCGTAAGCCCTCGGCCAACAGGGGGAAAAGGCGCCGGCGTAACCCTGAGCTGGATGAGTCTCAGTACGAGACAGAGTACACCACAGGAGGGGAGACCGGCAACGAGCTGGATTCAGAGGAGTGGGAGAGGTAAGGGCTACTGTAGGCTCACACACACACACACACACACACACACACACACACGCACAGGCGCACACACACAAACACACCACACACCACACACCCGCACCTGCACCCACACACACACAGACACACACACATGCACACGCACACGCACACACGCATACACGCACACACGCACACACACAAACACACCACACACCACACACCCGCACCTGCACCCACACACACACACACACACACACACACACACACTGACCGAGACCCACAGCAACAGGTAGTGGTCTCTGCTGGCCCTGTTCTGTTCTCTTCAGTAGAGTAACTAATCTCTTGAGGCATGCCATTCCACATGGGTTTGTAATTTGAAATAATGAGAGAATTGGGCCAAAGGTTTGAGGAGTGGAGGTCAGTATTTAGTGAGAAAGCAGCTGTATTACTTTGGCCAGAATGATCATCCACCCAGACCCTTAGTGGGCCCTGGGGAAAGATCTGGAATCCCAACACCATTGTTTATCCTGCACACTACATCACAACAGTTTACTGTTGCATGGTTGTTTGTTTATGGCCAGGGCCCGCAGAGACAAATCAGTTTCATAGTTAATGATTGTGCATTATATAAGTTGTTCCCTGTAACACATACTGTACATAACAAATAAACCAAAAGTGGAACTATATAGAGAAGTCAGATGAGTGTGTTAATAACAAGGTAAAATATAAACAACAAAGGTGACAGGTGGCATCAACACACCTCTCTCTTTCCCTCTCTCTGTCTTTCCCCTCCTCTCTCTCTCTCCCACTCTCCCTCCTCAGTGTATACCCAGACATCACCTCCGACGCTCAGCGCCATGAGTACAAGAAGGAGTTTGATGCAGACCTGAGGGAATACAAGCATCTCTGTGCAGAGATGGACGACATCAACGACCAGATGAACAAACTCAGCAGACAGCTGGACACTCTGGACGAGGCCTCCTCCAAGTACCAGGTCAGAGACCAGAGACAATAGATATCATTCAAAGGAATGGTAGTTATCAGTCAGACAAATGATTATACTGTATCATTCACAACCAAGACCTCCTAGCTCCTTACTTCAATGTTGCTTTTCTTTTGTAAGCAGGTCTTAGTTCCCATGTGTGGCACATTGATGAATAGTGTTGTCTTATTCTTTATTTCAGGCTGCGGCAGAGGAGTATAATCGACTGAAGGACCTAAAGCGGGTGTGTTCAGTAGTACAGTCTCACCATCTGGGTGTAGTTCATTTTAATCCTCCAGTGTCCTCTTCATAACCCCTCATACCACGGCTTTGTTGAATGCTTGATTGTGATTGGTCGAGAGGGTGTTGATTTAATAAATGTAGGTCCGTGTGGTTGCCAGAGGTGGCTCTGTACAGCAACTTTGACAGTCATGTGGATGCTGAGCTCCGCTTCAATGTCGGGGGCGGATTGATTTGGTGCGGTGAAGAGTCTAGTACACTACTGGGACTACGTGTGCGTTTGTAGAAGCGCAATCAACACCCTCTCGACCAACCACAATCAAGTATTCAACAAAGTTGTGGTATAAGTAAGGGATAGTCAATGAGGAGGTGTGCAGTTATAAGAAAAGTATCAAGGCTGTTACATGACAATTAATTAATTAACTAATGAATTGTATCATTAATAACTAGTCCTAAATACTAGTTTGTAATATATTTGATATATTTTGATATCTTTTCTCTCCGGTCTCCCTTAGACACCAAGCTACCAGACAAAGAAGGTGGACTGTCGCAGGCTGAGACACAAACTCTTCCACGTCAAGCGCATGGTGAAAAACTACGACAAGGGCCACTCCTAAACACACTCCGTCTCCACCGCCCATTCACCCGATGTCCCTTGTCTTCATGGCAACACGCGACACTCCTGGATATCGCCCGAATGCTAAGACTATTGCAGAACACAAAGACTGATTATGCAGAACACTGAAACCAAAGCTGCCCGGATGGCACTCACACACTGTGGAAACCCACACACATGCACACACACACACACACACACACACACACACACATGCATGCACGCCTGCACATGCACGAGCACATGCACACACAAGCACATGCACGCACGAGCACATGCAAGCACGCAGGCATGCATGCACGCACGCAGGCTAACACACACACACACACACACACACACACACACACACACACACACACACACACACACACACACACACACACACACACACACACACACACACACACACACGATGAGCTCCCGGGACATTTTGGACAATAATGACATGTGCTTTGTGGTTTCTTCTCTCTCTTATCCTTTGCATACAATATCTTTTATCTGCATAACGGCCTGCTCCATAACGGCCTGCTCCTTAACGGCCTGCTCCATAGACACTACTCTGACTCTACAGCTGAATGCTTTGCTCATGAAGATGGATTTTCTGTGTAGTTGACCCTGACCAGCAGCTCTGTAAGCACAGTGCATAACGAGTAACACACCAATGTTGCCAACTGTGCCAGGTAACGCTGTCGTACATTGAAGCCCTGTCGCCAGTGGGAGTAGATGGGAGTGGCTGGAAAAGGGATATTTCAAAGTCATTCGTGTCCGTGACCGACTGTGATAAGTGCATTGGGGGCATTGTTGGTTCCTGTTTGCTTTAGATAGGGGAATTGACATAGTTTTTTTTTTATCTCTTTAGA
Source organism: Argentina silus (assembly GCF_951799395.1). NCBI lineage: Eukaryota > Metazoa > Chordata > Actinopteri > Argentiniformes > Argentinidae > Argentina > Argentina silus. The sequence continues at coordinate 3,299,897 of NC_139660.1, read as the reverse complement.
GATAACAGAACACAGTCATTGGGTGAGTCTGTTTGCTGAGCATGCACCAAGCTTGCAGGTTGTAACCTTGGCTAGGTATCCGGCAGGTTTCCACAACAGAATAGATGTCCTCTTTCCCCTCTTTCTCTCTCTCTCACAAACACTCACTTGAGACGCGAGCGCTGACCTTTCACAGAAACCATACTGCACGTCATGTCAACGGGACACATTTGTGTGGATGAGTAACTCAGCTGCGTGTGGCGTTTGCACCATTAGTAGTATGTATAGATCGTCACAGTCCTGTCACACTGAACCTGTCTTCGGATTTTCACGGCTGAGATGAAACCAAAACGAAAAGGCCGTCACTTAGATTAGTGTTGTGTGCTTATTATGCAGCTTGTCTCCCTGTGCAGCTGTGGGACCTTCACTGTTTACTGTAACATCCCCATTTCTCCAAAAACCCATTCCTTCCGTTGTGATTAAGTGTCGTACTGCGTTGTGAGTGAAACGGGTTGAACGGTGTACAGAAGTATTCACTAATATGACAGGATCAAAGGAACATGCTACATGTCTGTGCTGTGCATTCTTTTACGTTAAGGTGCCGTCTCTGTGAACATTTTGGTCGTTTGTACATATTGGAGGGACCAAGCTATTCTTGTTTGAGGTATTTCTCAGTGTTCCTTCACAATGCACTGATGCTATGCAAATCTTAACAAATGACAGAGGCAGTTTTATATGAACAATATTTGTCTCATATGCCTTTTATGTGGTATGGGGACACATGTCTACTGTATATGCATCTTAACTACTATAAGCTGAACTCGTTTATGATTTGATTATCTGCCATGATATAATGATTATCTACTGATTTAACTATGTCGTCATAGATCTATTAATCACCTCCCTATGCAAGGTAATGCTTTCCAGTGACAGTTAGAAAATTATTTACACCTATTTTGATTTGTTATTCGTTTGTATTTTTTTTTTTATGAAGAATTGATGAGTTTAAGAGCATTATCTTTTTTTTGTCTTTTTACATCACTTTTATGAGTCATTTATTTTTGTATGAATTTGTTTCATTCCATATTATTGTAAAGACAATAAAAACAAAACAGTTTTTGTAACCGAGCACATTTGAAAAGGCATAATTTCTAAAAGGTATTGATTTCCATTAAGAAATAAACTTCTCTAATTCTCTAAAAATGTAAACAGAGTTGACATCCTTCTTCTCTTCTCCTGCTCAAAGTGATTGAATTTATGTAACATGTCTGACATTCTTAGAAGGGATCATAATAAAAAACAATGCACCTCATGCGCTTGTCCAGTGGAGGGAGCGATGTGGACTGAAATGCTGAGAAGGTCTTCTTCTACGACTATGGCATGTTGCTGTTCCATAGAGAGGATGTCATACAAGCTTATAGTGCCCCCTGTTGGTGGAATGAACTGAAACTATTTTACATAGAACTAAAAAAGGGACCAATGCCGTTGTAAGGCTTGTTTGACTGGCGCGTACTGTATGCACCTCACCTGGCGATTGAAACTATATCAGCTGCAGAGAGCACAGCTGGGAGAAATATTACATATCTTACCTACACTTACATTTCTGACATATATTATTATCTTAAAGCTCTTGTCACTGTAAAAGTTCGGTTTTTATCAACATAACACAACATAAGAAATATGATGTTAATAATGTCTTGGAATTCTGCTGTGTTTGTAGAATGTCATTCATCAACAGCAATTTCAAGTCAACCACAATAAGAGTATGTATAGTTTTATTTCTAGCAATGCAAAAATAACCATGGTCAGCAATATGAATTGTCTTTACATTTTGGTTTGACATGGTAATAAAAAAAAAAAAAAGATTTTTATGAAAACGACACAGTCAAATCACTAGTTAAAATTCCATTGTAGTAGAACCGATTCTTTGATTTAAGTACTCATACGTCAACTCTTTGTCAATATTTGCGAAACCAGCGATCATCAGTTTTCATAGTACATAACGACAAGTCGGAATTAAAAATGCATAGCAACACATTTTCAACTCTTAACAAACTTGCTCTTTCAAGTACGGTAAGTCATTTGGCTGGACAAATTGGCTGGACAAATCACATTTTGTCACATCATATTGCAGTCCATGGCAATACCACTCAGAGTACAGTATGCATATCACCCAGTACATGTTACCATAGTGTCAACACTTTGCCCTTTAAACCTTAAACGGGTTCGGTACCTTTAATCACATTGTGTACTCCGCATATCACTGGCCTGCTCTGAAAATAACCCTTGCCCTCAGACACCCTCATTCCTGCAGAGAACCGCAATGCATTTATCCCAGCCTGGCACTATCCTACCTAATTCTCCTTGACTAAACTGATTTTTTAAAGCCTTGATTAGCTAAATCAGGTGTGTAGAGCATTGCGGCTCTCCAGTAACAGGATTGAAGATCTATCATCCCAGCCCTTGTCCCATGAGTCAAATGCAGGTTAAAGGTACTGGTTAGGTGTTAGCAATATGGGGACTGCTCCCTTATGCTTCCAGGTGGGCCTAGAGGAATGGTAGGTTTGTTTGCATACTGGGCTTATGAGATATTGCTAATGTGTTTGGAACTTTGATCCCTTTTCATCTATCACGTCGCGTGGCGTTTTTTTCCTTTTAGCAATACAGGTTCTATTATGATCAGGTATATGAGCACATGAATAGTCCACTATACAATCGTTGTCTTTGATATAAAACTTGAGGTAATAATGTAAGACGGGGGTGACTCCCTCCCTGATCCCAGGATGTGTGAGAAAGTGACCGTACATTCATCTCCGCTCGCCCTGTCACCGTTCCGCACCACAGCACGTAGCCTAGCATGTCCGCTAACACCTAGCACCGCACGCACATTAACAGAGATGTCCTGAATGTGGTAACAATGTGTAATCCATCCTTTATAACACATATGTTATGTATAACCTATGCACTTATGACACGTCTACGAGCACAACGGGCGAGGCGATGAATCGTTACGCGACGACTTTTACGTCAGTAAGAGGGCTCTAAGGTGTCAGCGGATACAGTATGGCGTTAGGCTTACACTGCTGTGGCACTGGTGTGGGACCACAACCACCCACACAGTACAGAGTTAAACAGAGCCTGGTCCCAGACAGAGTCACGTGGGGGGGGGGGGGAGGAGGGGCGAGGGGGGTGGGGGGTGGGGGGGGGTGAGGGGGGGGAGCGTCATGGAGGGTGGAGGTAGTACAGGCACACGGCCTAGTGTTTGAGTCTGTGTTTCAGGGCCCAGGTCGGGGCTAGAAGGAGATGAAGAAGGATCAGACAGAAAATAAGTAATACAAGAAACCAGGTCAAGTCAGCCTGATACATTAATGGAGCAACTATCTGTTCCCGTGGTTTCATTCGATTCCATCCTCTGGGTGGAGCTGTAGTGGGCTCCCCATTGGGTGAGGGGGATTGAACCTTTTGATGTGTGCATTATATGACATCACTGTCTTATCCCTCTTCATCTCGGTCTAGGGGGTTGCTGATGGGGCTCACTGCCCGGGCACATAGGGCCAGCTGATGGAGCTCCCGGACAGCTGCATGTCACGGATGAGGGTCTCGATGGGCGTCTTGCCCACCAGGCGCATGAAGAAGAGCTGGGAGATGAGGTTGGCGGGCACGGCACGCAGAGCGGGCAGGCGGAGGAGCAGCCGGCCGAAGCGTTGTGGCTGACCCGGATACTGCATCCTTTCGTACTCCGTCAGGGCCACCTGGGCCTTCTCCTGCAGAGACTCCACGTGGATCGGGTCTGTCAGACCACACGCGTCTGAGGGGGATGCAAACAGGACAGACAGGGAGACAGGGAGACAGACAGGGAGACAGACAGAGAGACAGGGAGACAGGGGACAGGGAGACAGGAAGACAGGGAGCAGACAGGGAGACAGGCAGACAGGGAGACAGGCAGGGAGACAGACAGGGAGGCAGACAGGGAGACAGGGAGGGAGACAGGGAGTTAGAGTAGGAACTGATTCAGGTCCAGTTGTGGAGCTTTTACCTCCTAATAGTTTGGGGAAGGGAAAGCTGATCCCAGGACACTTCGTAAAGAGCAACCTGGAGTAATGGCTCCCAAACCTTTCTGTGCTGTGATGCTAGCTAAAACATTTAATGTGGCTCTCTCCAGATAAACTAAACAATATGTCTAGCCAGAAATGAATTTTGGCAACGATAGCCAATTCTATTGTTGACAGGTACAGTTTGTGTCTAATGGTCAAGGCTCTCGAGCCCTGTTGACTGTAGCCTTGAATAGCCAACCATGGCTCCTCCCTGGCCCACATCCAACCACCTCCCATGTGCCCTTTATCTTATCTGAGTGCGCCAAAGAAACCAGGAATTCAACCCAGCAATAGTTTTCCTAAAGAATGTGGAGAACAACACTTACAGTACTCAATCCCTTCCTATCTACAGGAAGAGTGTATGTCGTTAGAGGCTGGGGGGGGTTGATCTCAGACTAGGAATCCTTTCCCAGCATGTTACCCTGGTCTCATGCAAGTCTAGATAATACAATAATAATATAATATGCGCCATTTAGCTGACGATTTTATCCAAAGCAACTTACATTCCAGTGAGTGTATGCATTTTTCAGTGTCTATGGTCCCAGCGGGAATCAAACCCACAACCTGCACATTGTCAGCGCCTTGCTCTACCAACTGAACCACAGAGGACCGTCTAAGGATTCCCAGACACTTCTCATAGCTCTGAAGGTACTGAACAGGCGTATGCAATATGGTGGAAATATAACTAGAAGGCTCAAGACCATATTAGCCCACTTAGCTAAAGCCTAAACATTCAAATTCGCCGCACCACCTCTACCACAGAAACTCTGTGTCTAGCCTACTGGAGGGGGAGGCTGAATGTTGCTCACACCCATCCACGTTACCTTCAGGTTTACCAGAAGTCGCCATGGGTGGGATCCTAACTAACGAGATCCTTACACGTAAGTCGATTCATCGCACAAATTTCCCATTGACATCAATGCAAGATTTACGCGAACGTCGGGAGTTACGCGCACAGACCTCGAATTAGGATTCCACCCTGGTTAGAGGTTGATTTCCGACGCCTCAATACCGCTTACACACCTGGGGAGAAGAGCGCGATGGCCTTGAGGCAGCTGTACTCAGCCGAGTCCACCTGGAGCCGGGCCAGCTTGTCCACCTGGTCCTGGAACACCCTCACCTGGTCCATGAAGGACACCACCCGCTCCGCCGACATGGGCGAGGAGTGGAACCCGGCCGCGGCCAGAAGGGGCGCCATGTGGAGGGGCAGGGCCGACTGGGCCGCGTTCAGGATGAACAGCTCGCTCCAGCTCAGCCTCAGCAACGCCACCTGCTCGGACACGGGCAGCTCGGGGAAGAAGGGGATGTTGCGCGCCCATTCAATGGTGCTGAAGAGCAGCCTGGCGGCCAGCTCGCAGATGTTGTCGATGCCCATGACGGAGCCCTGCTGCTGCTGCTGCTGCTGCTGGCCGTACTGGGGACCGTAGCGGCTCGGGGGGTACGGCTCGGCCCGGAGGAGCTGGGAGATTAGCTCCGAGACCGGCTGGCCGTTGAAGAAGTCGCCCCCTACTGGCCCGGTTCCGGGGGCGCCGACGCCAGCCAGGGAGGTGGGACTGATGCCTGAGTGGGATGGAGGGATGCGTCCACGCTGGACTGCTGGAGGGGAAGAGAGGGGGAGGGTAGAGAGTGGAGAGGGTGAGAGAGAGTGACGTGTAGAGGTTTTAGGCGGTAATAAAAAGCTTGGCAGGTAGCCAGAAGAACAGCGTCAACTTTGACACAGAACAAGACTACTTTACCCTCTAGTTGTCATGCTGATGTAGCAGACAGTAAATCAGAAATCCCTTTGTTGTAATGGAGCTGAGCGGTCGCCTGGCACCATAATGCAGCTGAGCGGTTTGTGGTATTTACACAAGTGGAACAAGGACTGTTCAGGGTGATGTTAGAGACTCCAGCTGCTACAGTACATAGCACATAGTACATAGTACAGTACAGTACAGTACAGTACATAGTTGTAGCATTAGGCTAAAGGAAGGTAAACCACTGTAGGCTTGCCTGGGGCCAGTCTATCTCAGCTTTGGCACCTTGTCTCTGACTTGCCAAACACGTTCAAAGCAGAGCCAGTCAGGTACCCAGGCTAATGCTATGTCACGGCCCGGGGTTCAGTGAGGCAGTGAAGGTGATCCAATCGTTTCCAGGTAATGTGGAAACACTTGTGTCCTGCGTCAGAGAGGTCAACCGCGCCTGCGTTAATAACCACGCTGAATATAGCCCCTCGGGTCTGTTGCCAGCTCAATGCAGAATACATATGTCAGCTAGCTGGGTTATTCAATCTACGCACGTGGAAATGCCTCTGGCATAATGCCCCTATTGCGTAGCAGAGTGTGGTTCTACGTAGGTAGGGAGCGGGGTTAACTTAGGTAACTGACTACACTTGACTCCAATTGCCACTGCTACCTGAGTGGTGGGTTAGGGTTAGGGTTAGGGTTAGTGTTAGAGGTAACACTTTTAAACCATATCATAATCTATACTATATACTATAGATACCCAAGTGGCATTAGTGTTGACAAATGTTATTTTTATGATGAATAAACATTCATACTACTCTCTTCTTTAGGCACTGATAGGATAACCAAGATATTTTTGTAAGAATGAATAAAAGATATTGACACCCAACACTTCAGGTGAGGATGGGCATGTTTGCATCACTCTAAAACACTTCAGTCTCCACTACAGACAAAAACATGCCTTTGTTTAAAGAGTAAATATTTGGGTACCTCAAGAGTTTAGAAATGTCAGCCCTGTTGATAGCAGGGGGATAGCAGTTGTCAAATACTTATCCTGTCGTGGCTGTTAGTTGTGACCCAAAACATGTACATAGGCAGTGTCGTCATCACCACCACCACCACCTATGCTTTTGGTATTTCACAACAAGAGCGGAGACCTTGTGGTACGGGTTTGATGGGATAGTTACCTTCTTTGCGCATGCCGACACGGAAGCATTTCTTCAGACGGCAGTATTGACACTGGTTGCGGTGATGCTGGTCTATCTGACATTCCCGATTCGACCTGCACAACAAGGAACAACGGGGCCTTAGACAGAGGTCAGATGAACAACAAAGGCCTGGTTGTCATAGCGTGGTCCTCTGTGAGATTGTGAAGGATGTAGCCCTCCAGTTTGCTTTGTTTGTGGTCAAAATTCCAGGGTGTGTGTGTGTGTCTGATTGTTTCAGCGCGACCCTCAACCTACCTCACAAACCTCTCTCTCTCTCTCTCTCTCTCTCTCTCTCTCTCTATACGACCCCTTCCGAGTGACCTCTATGAGTTGGCTCGTCAGAGAAGCTATCAAACCACTGACCTTTGTAAATCATCAGCCTACTTGACCTTGGTGCTTTCTAGAGGGGAGATTGGCTAACATTTACAGAGAGGCCCCTTTCACAGCAACTGTAAGAGGAAAAAACACTTCTAGAACGCATACAGTACTTGGAGGTGACACACATATATCAATTCGGGGTCCACGTAGGCGATTAATGAGAGTCCATGAAGGATTAGTAATAGTGTGCTTTTGTAAGGCCTTGGGGGTTGTTTTACAAAATGGTACTGGGCTGAAACTTCTACTTTGCAAAGCATCCTCACGTGGGTGACCTTCAAGGCTTTCAGTGCTGTTTCTCTTTCACACAGGCTGTTTGTGAGAATCGTCAGAGCGACGGTTGGAACATTTATCAACGCAGACGGTGTTGTCGATTAAATGACAGAATATAATCTGCTCTGTCTCTGGCCTTTTTAATGGCATTCAAACTTCTCTTCCAGGAGCTCCAGACTTATGACAGATCAAGGACATTGTAACACATGTGTAACAGATTGGACAGTTAAGTAACAGACGGATGCATTAAATTATATCAAATTTCAACGAGTAAGTCAGACACCTGAGAATCTTTACAATGACTAGATCACAGAAAAATGAACTCTGGAGAACTCTGCTGTCATACCTCTGTGGTGCATGTTCCACAATAGATAAACAAATCAATCAGTCAATAAAAGCTTGACAGTCTAACCCATTAAAGGAGTCCTAGGGGACCCTATCCCCTCCATGTCAGAGACCAGGAGTGCGCGGCTAGTCTACCTGCAGGAGTAGTTGAGGTTGCGTCTGATGCTCCTCTTGAAGAAGCTCTTGCAGCCCTCGCAGGTGAACACGCCGTAGTGCTTCCCGCTGGACTTGTCCCCGCACACGGAGCAGTCCACCACGCAGGACTTGTCATCGTCCCCGACCTCCACGTCACTGCCGCCAGCCTGGGAGGAGCCCTCTTCCTCTTCGCCCCTCAGGTATCCCCTTTCCCCAAGTCCGTTGGTCTCCCCGTTGGGGTTGTCCCATCCCCCGCTCACCAT
>NC_139660.1:3281501-3286501 GCF_951799395.1 Argentina silus | reverse complement strand
TTCTCAGTGAACTTCATTTCTTCATTCAAAACCGTGTTATTCACACGTAAGAAAAAACACACTCCAAACATTTGAAAAACAGGTTGCTGGATCGTCAGTTCCTCGGCACGAGCATTGCATCGTTCAGATTAAGACTAAAACATAAAACCCAGAGACAGGCAGAAAATTCTAACGCCGCTGTCAACTCCAATCTCTAAATCTGAATCAGTCTGAGGCCTGCAAATCTGTTGCTTGGTAGTTACTGAGATTGGGGGGACGGCTGTTTGGGGCGCCAGCATGACCAAAAATTACCGTGGTAAGCTCAATAAAGACATCTTAGAAGTTAACTGGATTAGGGAGCAGAAGCCACTCCCCTCTCAGGCGTCCTCCTTTTAAGACCGTACTCCTATAATCCCTCCTTTATAGGCTAAAGGGCTAATTGACCTCAATTAGGTTAGTTAGTCTCCAGTTGGGTGGGTTATCTCGGGCCTGACATGACCAGGGGCTGCTTTGCACGCTAGGGAATGGATACCCAACTCAAAGCCACTGCGTCAAGTGTCCTGTGTGTTTCACAGTTGGGGTGGCGGCGGCGGCGGCGGTGGTGGTATAGAATTCGGACAATCTATTCGGTAGCCATTGTGTGCCAAATAGCCACGTTTTCTGAATGCAGTGTTGCTGGGTTTCTCTCTCTTTCTCTCTCTCTTTCTCTCTTTCTCTCTCTCTCTGTCTCTCTGTCTCTCTGTCTCTCTCTCTCTTTGTCTCTCTGTCTCTCTCTCTCTCTGTCTCTCTGTCTCCCTCTCTCTCTGTCTCCCTCTCTCTCTGTCTCCCTCTCTCTCTGTCTGGTCTCAGTGATGGGGATTTGGCTGTTTGGGGTTTGTTTGGTGTCATTATGTGAGTGGGTTAAGGGCACAAAGCGGATGTTACTGATTGAGGTCAGATCTCCGGCTCTTCCACGTCAATAGGGTGCCACTCTGATCCCTTTAGCCCCTGATGCACTAGACTAGACAGTGGTATCAGGTCAGCCACGTTGCCTAACAGGGGAAAGAAAAGAATAGAAGGAGAAAGAAAAGAAGAGACAGGGTCCAAGAGAGAGAGGGAGGGAGGGAGGGAGGGAGGGAGGGAGGCAGAGGGAGAGAAGAGTGAGCTCATGGCTATGAGAAAGAGAGGAGTTGAGGGAGGGAGGGAGGGAGGGAGGGAGAGGGAGAGGGAGAGAAGAGTGAGCTCATGGCTATGAGAAAGAGAGGAGTTGAGGGAGGGAGGGAGGGAGGGAGGGAGGGAGGGAGGGAGAGGGAGAGAAGAGGGAGCTCATGGCTATGAGAAAGAGAGGAGTTGAGGGAGGGAGGAGGCTGTGATCTCTTTATTCCGCTTACTGAGAGACAACTTATTCAAATGAGAAACGGATGCAGGGAGTAAATGAGCTGACCTTTAACCCCTGGGTCACTGCCCTCTGGCCGTGTGTGTGTGTGTGTGTGTGTGTGTGTGTGTGTGTGTGTGTGTGTCTGTGTGTGGTTTAGGGGGGGCATTTCAACAGTCCAACCCCCACTCTCTGATTGACAGCCTCTGTCATTGTCTGATAATGGTTTGGGTATTTTTCCCAGGCACCTACTGTTCTCCTGTTAGTCCGTAATCCGCTTAAAGAAAACTGGTACATATTTGTATTTGGTGTACAGAGGGGAAATGCTGCACTAAAAGCATGTAACTAGATTAGATTACTGTACAGTGTTAACGTAGGTGGAGAGAGCAAGCCAATGTTGCATTTGTAGATAGTCTAGAATCTGTGGCAGGCAGCAAGAACCGAAGTTGTTTCTTCCTAACTATGTACGCGTAGCAATTCCTCCCACAGAAATCTATTTTAGCATCTTATCGCCTTAGTAAAACGAACGCTAACATTGAGACATCGCAAACTGCAAAGTACATTTCCTATCACATCACCTCGACTAGATCATTACACCAGGAGCACATGAATCTGGGTCTTTTCGGGAGACCAAATGCTCATCAATGCTGCTTTCAGAGGCACAATTTCATATTAAACCAAGGGGACAGAAGTAGTTTAATAAGCCATTATCAGAGATTGGATGTTAAGGTTCACCAACTCCTCATCAGGACATTCCTAACCCAGCACCTGCCAATAGAGGAAGCAATGTCACATGAGCACCATGTCATAAGCCTCGGGCATTTGCTTCCACATTGCATGGTACAAATGTAATGGCGACATAAACCTGGATGTCAGAGTGAGCAGCACGTTGTGTGTGTGTGTGTGTGTGTGTGTGTGTGTGTGTGTGTGTGTGTGTGTGTGTGTGTGTGTGTGTCTGTGTGTGTGTGTGTGCGTCCTCTGCTAGTATAACCTTTTGCCAGGAAGTCATCCAGAGGTTAGAATGTTCCCGTTGGACTAAGAGCCTTTGATGAACATGGGTAAAAAAAATAAAAAGAAGAAGAAAAAAAGCGCAGGAGAGAGAGCGAAATGGAACGATAATTGTATCATCTGTTATAATGGCAGCCATTATGACAATGGATTGTAATGACCTCGAGAAGGGAGAAGAGCCAGCAGACCCACCCTGCTGACCTTTCCTCGGGAAAGGGCAAGCTCACGAGAGTCAGGGCGACAGAGGCTCACTGCCGAGTCTGCCCCCTCTGGACCCTCCATTCACAGCCCCATACAACGGCCAGGACACATCGTGACCCTGTGGGTGTGACACTCAACCTTTGCCTTAACCCCCTGACCGCTTGTCACAGCTGCAGCCGAGCGGCTAGGGCAGGGAGGAGGGAGGAGGGAGGGAGGGGAGGGAGGGGTGGGAGGGGAGGGGTGGGAGGGAGAGAGTGTGTGTGTGTGGGGGGGGGGGGGGGGGGGTGGAGGAGAGGGGAGTAAAGAACGAGAGAGAGAGAGAGAGAGAGAGAGAGAGAGAAGGTGAAAGAGAGAAAAAAGACCAATGGTCAAGACAGCCATTTTGTGCACATATCGGCCATTGTCCTGACCTCCACCATCCCCCTCCTCTCTCTATTGTCATGACAGAGTGGATGGGAAAGACTTTATGGAGATGGTGTGAGCGGGAAAAAGACCTACGACCTCAGGGTCAACCCCTCAGCACAGCCAGCGCTTGAGCTTCTCTGTATTTGAGCATTCACATTAAGCTGTCAATTTCTTGGAATTGAAAATTAAAAAAAAAAAAAAAAAAATCAATAAGCAATAATAACAGAAGTGGACATTTTTTTCATGTGGATATTTTATGTTTGCTTGACAGCCAGAATGACTTGACGATGACGATGACGATGATGATGATGATGATGATGATGATGAGGTTGACGATGATGAGCGTCTTCCTCAGGCTATTGTGACTCATCCTTGAGATACAGTACATTTGATCTGTTTTTTACCCATTATCTTTCCTCTGTCACTTCATTATCTTTCAGAGGAGTGAGTGCTGTCTCAGAGGATAGTCTCCTCCCTCTTCCACTCCAGCGCCTCCAGGGTGGCCTTCAGGGCTCCGATCTGGGTCATGTGACGCTCTGACATGGCCGTCACCTGCCGCTCCAGCCTCCACAGCTGCTCCCGGTACTTCCTGCGAGCGTTCCTGTACGTTCCGGTGGCTTTACTGCAAAAAAAACCCACCACCACAGAGTCCACCATCTTAGTCTCTCACTCAAGCTCTCAAGATGGAGATAGAGAATAGGAATAGAATAGCACTCAATGACAAATAACACCACCACAGAGTCTATGCTAGGACCAGGGGCTATTTATTGGCAATACTAGAAGGAAGATTTCTTTAAAAATTATTATTATTATTATTATTATTTATTTATTTATTTACAGGAGAGAAACTTGGACAGGGGGGTAGTGGGGATGAAGAGGTCTTTAGGAGGGACTGTTAAGATGTAGTCTGAAGAGACGGGTCTTTAATCTACGGCGGAAGACAGCTAGTCTTAGTTCTCTTAGTCTGTCACTCAGCTCTCCAGACGGAGACAGAGAGTAGGTAGGTAGCACTCAACGATAAAACATTTAGAAAAAATATATATTTGTAAAAACAATTGACGGTAAAATAAAAAACAATGTTGGGTTTGAGCATGGCTTCTGTACCTGTGTGCTTGGGCAAGCTGAGCCACCTGCTCTTCACTGTCCCTCCTGCGGGAGGCACTGTCTGAGAGGGCCGTGTCGAGAGAGTCACGTACTGCCCACGCTCTCCTCTTCAGAACCTGCTCTCTGTGGAACCACAGAACCAAACCAAACATTCAGAACTTCAGGTTCTGTTTAATTGCAGCAAGGGCCTTCGATGTTTGGATAGGGGTGTTGTTGTGGCAACCAAAACATGATGCCACAGTGTTACGCCCCCTCCAACTCAAACGTCAAAGAACCAACTACTGAAGATTTGGTACACCCCCGACCCACTTCCAAAGTCTGCATTTCTCCTGATAGCGTTCCTAAGCAACAGATGCCTGTAAGAATGCCTGCATGCACTGGCTGAAGTGATTGTGGCCATCAGTTCATGGGGCTCTGTAAGCACACACACACACACACACACACACACACACACACACACACACACACACACACACACACACACACACACACACACACGCGCGCAGTGGGACTCTAGCCCTTGGTTTTCCTTCCATACTCTTCCCTTTTCTTTGAGGACCCTAATGGTATTCTACAGGATGATAGGCCTCTTGGGTACCATCACTGATATAGCTGCTGTTATCACACACATGCTGTGCTGCAGGGAACATTCTTTTCACGTTCCCCTTATTCAGGCTCCAATTCAAATTAGATGCAGTAGTAACCCAAAACACGTGGGGAGGATATAACTACTGATGAATGGTTTCTCTGACATTTCTGGAAGCTTAGGGAGGTACTGTGTTTCTCCATTTGTTCGATTTGTTCCACATTCCCTTTAAGAACATTCCAGGAACTGCCTATGACAGTTTTCAGAATTCCAGGGTGAGGTTTGTTGTTCGTTGGTAGTTGATAAATGACACCAAAGAGAGGAAGTGGGTAGTTTTGTCCTCTTTGATGACACAAAGACAAC
>NC_139660.1:3234001-3276501 GCF_951799395.1 Argentina silus | reverse complement strand
AAAGGATGAACTTTTCTTCCGTTCCAAAGGGAGAATTTTCTTGGGCAGATTACTTATTGACTTGGTGCTGAAACAAGAACAAACAGCCCAGTAATAATACAGTGGTTGTTCTTTTGGACACAAGATAAATAGTTTTTGGCCTGGCATGGTAACCAAACAAACAGCACAATGCCATGGAGTACAGTACACAGAGATTGATTAGTGGGTACTGAGTCTTGCCATCAGGCCCATGCCAACCTCTTTTGGTTACTGGGCCTTTAGATGTGGTGCCAGTCTCCTTCTCTGGGCTGTAGACGGATGGTGGACTGGGCAGGAATTCCGGGACCAGAGGGCTGACTGGTCCCGGTGGTTTAGGGTCCAATGGATCACTGAGGAAGAAAAGTTGGATACTTTGGATAAGTTGGATACTTTCTATCTAGCTTTGTATAAGGTACACTACAGTAACGACAATGCGTTTGAGTGTAATGAAGTACATGTATCCAATGCAGTATAACATGCATTATACACACACACACACACACACACACACACACACACACACACACACACACACACACACGCACACACATTCTTACCTCGGTGCCTGTAGTGCCCCCATCTTCCTGTTGAGCTCAGCGATGATGCTGAGCAGGGTGCCCACCTCAGCCTCACACTGGGCCAGCTCTGCCTGGGAGGGGTCAGGGTTCACTGAGGGGTCAAGGCTAACTGGTCCAAGGGTCATTGAAGTCACTTGAGTTACCAGGGTCACCTCCTCACACCTTGACCCAGAATCCAGGCTTTCGGATCGGCCTAGTTTGGAACCCTGTAGGGAAATAGTGGATTATTTCCAGCTCCATTTTTCATGTGACACCAAACATTGGCCTTGTTCTAACATATTTTGGTGGAATGGGTGTCTTAAACAGAGGAAGAAAGGTTGCAGAAAATAGTTTGTAATGTACTTTACATCATTGATTATTGCTAATTTGGTAGAGAGTAATTTTGTTGATACTGTAGGCTCATTCCTGCGATGACCTTTGCTTTGTGCTGAAAAACAAAGGGTTATAATTTGACCCTAGAAATCTCCATCAAATGTGCATAACAGCTGTTATGTTCATGTCAACGAGGTTATTGTTTTTCTTCTTCAACAGCCTTTGTTTTGAGCAGCGGAAAGGGAGGAAACAGACACATCCTGCAACTCTACTTCCTGCTCATAACTAGTTATCGGCCCAAAACACGACTCATGACAAACTGATAACAAAAAAACTATTTTCAATCATCTCTGATTCTAGAACTGTGCAAGAATGTACAGTTAATCCAATTAAGCATATTTTTAAAAGATATGACTGTATCTCAGGCACGGAGTACGGATAAGTGTCTTGTGGTATAAAATCAGCGCTTGACAGAAGTTTGTTGAAGGTTGGAGGACAGCAGCAGATCCTATCAAGCTCAGGGATGCAGTGACACAACCAAAGTAGCAGATAAACACACATTACGAAGCAAGCGCAGCAGGTTGTAGTCATTGGAGGTCCTTATAATCCTCTGATGCAACAAGCACCCAAGAGACACCCAGTGGTTTGAATCAAGTAGCCTATATGTAACAATATATTTCCAATCAAGTTAGGATATCCAGAGGATACACATAGATACACATACCCCATGTTTATGTGTCTGATACACCCCAACATTGCTGTTAGGGTCGGTTACATTCAATGTAATTAGATTTTTTTGTCAGCCATCACAGCGTTTTGGACAGAAGTGTTTACTTGATAAGCGAGCAAAGAGACACTTTACAAAGTCAAACTATAGAAACCTGCCGTTTCCAAAGAGGAGAGGACTTACCTCCATCGCTTCAGGCTGGCTCCTGTGGCAGGAGCTCAGTACAGTTCTCCTGCCTCTATCTGCTGTCCTGTCCAGTGACTGCCATTAAATGCATGAGGAACTACGCGCTGTGTGGCAGTCACTGCTATCCTGTTGTTTTGTATAATTATACCTTCCAAGGGTTCCTTACTCTGTCTCTGTTGTAAAATCCTGCCTGCGTGCTGCCAGGCTGATAATCCTTTCCCGTCCCCACCTCTCTCTCTCTCTCTTTCTCTCTCTCTCTCCCCCTCTCTCTCTCTCTCTCTCTCTCTCTCTCTCTCTCTCTCTCTCTCTCTCACTTTCTCTCTCTCTCTTGGTCCCTCTTGGTATCTCTCTCTTTCTCTCTCTCTCTCTTTCGCCCTCTTTATCTCTCTCTCTCTTGGTCTCTCTTGGTATCTCTCTCTCTCTATCT
Organism: Argentina silus; assembly: GCF_951799395.1. Classification (NCBI taxonomy): domain Eukaryota; kingdom Metazoa; phylum Chordata; class Actinopteri; order Argentiniformes; family Argentinidae; genus Argentina; species Argentina silus. The sequence continues at coordinate 3,274,253 of NC_139660.1, read as the reverse complement.
CTCTCTCTCATTTTTTTCTCTCTCTCTCTCTCTCTCTCTCTCTCTCTCTCTCTCTCTCTCTCTCTTTTGTTTTATCTCTCTCTCTCCCCCCCCCCCCCCTCTCTCTCTCTGATTATGAGTTCTCAATCTCTGCTGCAGGATATCACAGAGATATAATGTCATGGTAACAAGTGGACAACACATTTAGATGATCCCCACCCATCCCCCCTCATATTGTATCTCTTCCTGTTTTGGCTTGGATTTCACTCTGTGTTTTTATCAGTTGAGATGCCAACACTCAGAGGCTCAGAATAGTCACTGAAGCAGCAATGGGTGGCTCTACTCTCAGTGCATTTCATGCACTCTAATTGCACCATATGCATTAGGTTAGGTTGGAACAGTACATGGGATATACTGTATAATCCTGTCCTTTGAATCTCATTATTCTGTAAAGAGTAGTAACTTGAAAATGAGCAATAGATTGGAATAGGATATGTTGTCTCGGAGGGATAAGTCAGAGCCACAGCCAGCATTTCTATACTAACATTTGGCTCTGGGACAAGTGAAAAGAAATGTAGTAGGACTACAATAACCACATTTCCTCATTGACGTAGTACTTCCTGATCGAGGTATTTCCGGTCAGGAAGATGGCCGTACACAACAAATAGTTAGCGAAATATTTAGCTATCTAATGAGTTTTAGCTGCTTTATTGTCCTATAACTGAAGCATTTGCGGAAACATGTAAGTCGGGCTTTTCATTTTCATATGCATGACTGCTCTACAATTCTAAATCCACTGTCTACAGGTGTAATGTTGAAAATGGTGATGTTGCAGAGATTGCTAACGCTAGCGAGCTAACCTGAATGGCCAGTCAGTTTGACAGTTGAGCTGCTGTGTGGTCTGACAGTCTCAGTCAGCTCTGCCTGCAAGATAACCGAGCAGAGCGGCTCTACCTGCAAACCATACATCCAACAGCCATCCAATAAACTCCGTCTGAACTGTTACAGGACAAGAGCTTGATTGTTTAAAAATCTGCTTACTGCTCACTTCTGTCAAGGAGGCTAGCTGTACATTCTCTCCCGCCTTCAAACTGTTTTGAAAATAGTGTAGTAAATGTTACAGCAACGTAGATGTTAAATTGCTCACAATGTTAATGAATCCGAGGACTTTTTAATCTAATGTTGTTGTTTTTTATCATGTGAGAACTAAGTGGGTCTAAGTGATATGACTCTGAATGTTTTTCAATTGTCACCTAAACACAAACCCCACCAATCCCCCCCCACCCCCAGTGGCCTGTGTCCACCATGGAGACCCCAGAGCCTGGCCCGGCAGACGGAGAGGAGCGTTTGGTGGAGCTGCGACCCCGGACGCGCTCCAACCCAGAGGGTGCTGAGGACCGCCGTAGCAGCACTGGTAGTCTAGGAGGCAACAGTAACCCCAACACCCCCCAGCCTGCCGTAGGCAGCCGCGTGGAGGGGGAGGGGGAAGCCTCTACTAGCGACAGCCCTCCGAGCTCCACCACCACCACCGTCACTGCGACCACAGCCCAGGCCGCCGCCCCAGTAGCGGTGGCTACGGCTAACACCACTGCGCCGACCCCCACGCCTGCAGTAGCCAAAGACAGGCCCAAGCCCCCCCAGCAGCAGTCCCCTCTGACACCCCCCATACCTCCCATGGCAGAGTTCCAGCTCAGAGCTCCGCGCGTCAACTGTCCCGAGAAAGTGGTGCGTTGTGTTGTGATGTTGTAATACTACAGTAGGCCCGTGCTGTTGGGATGGGGTCTTTAATTTGTCAGTGTCATTTAATGTTCCTACTTTAAGACTCGCTCTGTGCACTTGACACCCTGGATTTAGATTTGATAGGAATTTTAGTAATTCTCTCTTTGTCGTGACAGATTATTTGTTTGGATCTCTCTGAGGAGATGTCCCTGCCGAAGCTTGAGTCCTTCAATGGGTAAGCTCTGTCTTTTTTTGTTTCATGCATCAACCCCCACTTATGATGATGATGATGATGATGATGAACACTCCGACTCTTTTCCCTCAGATCCAAAACCAATGCTCTTAATATATCTCAGAAGATGATTGAGATGTTTGTCAGAACGAAGCACAAGATTGACAAACGCCACGAGTTTGCTCTGGTTGTCGTCAACGACGATGCCCTATGGGTGAGTCCATGAGTAGGGAGGGCGCCATCTAACTCTTGATTTCATGCTTCAAGTATGTTTAGAAATTGAGTCTAATGTTATTTCTTATTTTCTTTGTGTGTGTGTGTGTGTGCGTGTGTGCGTGCATACGTGGGTGTGTATTTCAGTTGTCAGGTTTCACCTCTGACCCTCGGGAGCTGTGCAGCTGTCTCTATGACCTGGACACCAACGTGTGCGAGACATTCAGTATCCTTGATCTGTGACCAGACTGAAGACAGAAGTGCCAACTTGTACCAGTTATTGTTATCATATATATATATATATATATATATATATATATATATATATATATATACACAGTACCAGTCAAAAGTTTGGACACACCTTCTCATTCAATGGTTTTTCTTTATTTTTTTTATTATTTTCTACATTGTAGATTAATATTGAAGACATCAAAACTATGAAGGAACACATATGGAATTATGTGGTAAACAAAAAAGTGTTAAACAAACCAGAATATGTTTTATATTTTAGATTCTTCAAAGTAGCCACCTTTTGCTTTGATGACAGCTTTGCACACTCTTGGCAAGGTGTGTCCAAACTTTTGACTGGTACTGTGTATATATATATCAAAACTATGAAGTCCATATATATATACCTCTGTAATGTATGTTAATCTGAAATGGTCTAGTAGTGCTTGATATTTAAGTTTCTGTTCCAAGAAGTTCTCTCCTTAACATTCTTCACCAGATCTTGAGGATCTCCTCAATGTCATGTAAGTACTGCGTTTATCATCCAGTATTTATCACCTATCATCTGTCACATCCCTGCTTGTAAAGAAAGAATATAACATAATATATATATATATATATATATATATATATATATAATATAACATAACACCATCCATTATGGTGGACAAACAATAAATCAACACACTTGTCCCTCTCCCTGAAGCCGTCAGAAGATAGAGCTCCCTCTGATGGAGAACGTCCAGACCATCCCCCCTCCGTTTGTGGTGCGGACCCTCCTCATCTACAGCCGTCACGCGGGACAGCTGCAGTTCAACCCCTCAGAGGCTGTCAGTGTAAGAAGGGCTTTAAACTGAATGAGAATGAAAGTCACACACTCTTCTCTCATTGCTGTGATTACAGTCATTTACTGTAATACTGTGTGTAATACTGTATTTATTCCCCTCACCAATGTTTCGGCTCAATAGCCGGAAAAGGGATTTAATCTGTCACTACTGTCTGTGGTGGGACCCTGCTCTTTGGGCGTTCCTAGCGTTATACCTGAACAGAGGTGCTGATTGCTCTTCTTTCTTTTTTTCTTTCTTTCCTTCTTTCCTCCCGTAGAAAATGTTGCAGTCTCCGTACTTCTTCTTTGACGTGGTTTACCTGCACAACGGGGCAGAGGAACAGGGGGATGAGAGCAGCTGGAGGGTGAGTCGATGGGTGGATGAGTGGAGGGGTGGAGGGGTAGACGGTTGGAGGTGTGGAGGGGAGGACGTTCTAGTTCTAGATGTTGTACTTCGAGATGTTCTAGTTCCAGATGTTCTAGTTCTAGATGTTCTAGTCACTGTGATTTGTACCATTTCATCTGCAGTAGCAATCTGCTTCACTACTGTACGAGAGATAGTGGAGCAGGGGAAACTTGTGATAGCAGAAAGACTTCAACTTACAACGTCTTTACGAAAATGTACATCATCATGTCTTATCATTCCCTTATCACTAAGACGATAAGAATCAATTCTGCTTTCATTTCTTACATTTTTCTCTCCAGGACATCTACACGTCCTTCTGTAACCTGGACTCCAAAGGCATGTGCTACCGCTTCGAGGTGTCCCTGAGCGGGCCTGCCATCGAGCTGCACAACTGCATGGCCAAACTCCTGTCCCACCCTTTACAGAGGCCCTTCCAGAGCCACGCATCCTACAGCCTGCTGGAGGGGGACGACCCCCAGGACACAGAGGCTACGGTGTAACTCGGGGAGCGCCAAACCCTGGTCCTGGAGAGCTTACGGGGGTGTGCAGCCTTTTAGTCCCAAGCCCTGCAGGATAACATCTAACTTAAGTTGATTCGTTTGAATCGGATGTGCAGGGTCAGATTAACCTGGTCTTGGAGAGCTACATGATGTCCAGGCTTTTGTCTCACCCAGGAGTTGAACGCCCGATCATGATGTGTAATGTCGTGTTGGCGCTGGGCTGGAACAAAAGCCTGCTTACTCACCCTGTAGCTATCCGTGACCCGGGTTAGTGACCACTGGTCTAACTGAACAAAAGCATTGGATGCTAGGAGGCAAGCATGGGACTTTGAAAAGCGTGATGATCCCCATTTTGTTTTTATATGGGTGACAGTGTTTTCTTAATAAGTCTTAATGAGTGACACCCATGGCAGGCAGGACGTTGATAGATGTGACCTATTTCCATGGCTGGCTTTTGGAAAATCTGAATGAAGAAAATATAGTATGATATATGTTATCAGGAGAAGGGGTTTTTTGGGGGGGTTATTTGGGTTTGAGATGTCCTGTAAACACACTATGATCCATTTTCTTTTACATACACCCATTTATGGGTTTGCCTTGTCAACATTTCTTGTTTATATTTCCAGTGTTGCATGTTGTCATGTCAATCGTATTTTTGTTGGTCTATTCTTTTTTTTCTTTTTTTTTAAGATGGTTGCTTTTAATCACCTTTGGTTGTTTTCTCACCCTGTTTGTTACTGAGAAAATGAACGATATGAGCTGGATAGAGACAATGATCGCGAAGGGCGTTGCAGGTGGAATCATGCGAAAATGGCACTTAGTACTGCCAACTGCACTAGAAACACATTAGTTGTACAAATGTCAATTTTAAAGCTGTTTCTGTTGATTAAAAAATGAACGTTACATCTCATTCACAGCATTCGTTTTTTTTTTTTTATCTCTACTACTTGTGCTTTTCAGATATTGGCCACCAGGTGGCAGTACATGTCCTATTAAAGAGACGGGAGCAGTTGGTCTCCTTTACAAGCCTGTTAGAAGCCTTCTGTATGAGGGCAGGGAGCAGTAGGCTTCTCATTATGTGAATAGCCACTTTGGTCTGGTCTCGCTGCTTTGAATAAGGACAACTCAACTGGATGTTGTACCCCATTATGGTTGTTGTACCCCATTATTAAGCTGCACAAGGTTAAAGTGGCGTTAGTCACATCTCTGTATCTGTCCACCGCCAGAGGGTTTTCTATGCTGAACTAACACAATTCTGACGCTGGCATATTCACAACCATAACCTTTTTACGACACCTAAAAAGTATATATTATTTGTATTGGATTCCTCCATCTTGAGAGGTTATGACTTACACAAATTAAATTATTACTAATCAAAATATTTCCTCTTCTTGACCAAAACCCAGGGAAGACATCAATTTAAGAACAAAACCGCTTTCATCCCTACTATGGTTATCTTAATAAGTGTCTTTATCTTGGGTCTTGAAAGGTAAAGGCTTCCTGTTTTTGTTCAGAAGTTAATAGGTGTTCTGGCCCGACTCCTGACACTTACTCATTTTCTGTCATTTTAAAATACCTCCATAAATTAGGTTTTCCGGTGAGGACAGGTTGGCAGAGAGAGACAATGCAAGGCAGGAAAACCCCTGGCTCTTCGGACTCTTCCCCTCTCACACCCCTCCCAGACGGAGCAGGCAGCTCCTCACGTCACCGCCGCAAACGACTGCGTGGGGCTCGAACGTGCCTGACGTCTGCTGTACTGTGGGGAATATTTGTTATTCCTACGTCCCTAAAGGATGACAGGTCCCCATTGTTGTGCTTTTTCACTCCTACACTGTGGTGGCTCCCGTCTATGTGTGAGAGGGCAGGATATGGCGTGTGTGTGTGTGTGTGTGTGTGTGTGTGTGTGTGAGTCACATTGTTCATTCATTGCCGATGGAATGTGATCAGGAATTTGTGTGGTTTTCGGGGGTTGATGTTGACGTCTGTTTTTCCACGATGAATCAGGAATGACCTTCGCCTGCCTGTATGTTTGCTGTTTAGAATGGACTGTATTTGTCGTTTGTTAGAACGGGCAGGCAGACAGGTTGTACCTGGTTATACAGCATGTGTAGTGCCAGTCTTCACTGATGAGTGGAGGAAACTACCAAGTAGAAGGAAAGCAGAAGGAAACTACTAAGAACAATCTGTTTACAACAAAGTCAGGAATCTGACAATTTACAGAGGGTGCCCGCATATCCATTGTTACAGTACATAAATCCATTTCATTTCCATGTCCTGACAGCCCCTGCCAATCCATCTCAATCTGATGTCAGTGTGTTTATTGTTATTACTACCGTATGTATTTGCTTTATGTTTCTCTCCGGCAGCAGCCCCTGACAGTTGAAGCGGGACTCGGCGGGGCTAACAATGTGAAAGTGATGCCAGACGTCCCCAGAGAGCGCAGAGTGAAGTTATGATAACCTCAGGACTCGGGAGCAGCACCGGGGCCGCTGGACAGGGCAGGGGAGGAGGAGGTGGGGGGAGGAGGGGGGCGGGGGGCAGGGGGGCAGGGGGGGGGCAGGGGCCAGGAAGGAGTCGCCACATAGGAAGTGCGCCTCAGTGCTTATAAACATGCAGCCCCTCTGCACAACCCCGGGTCAGTGTTTACATCCATCCACACATGCATACATGCCATCTCTGTCAGGAGGCAGGATAACTGAATCGCATTCCTCTTAACACCTCAGCCAGGCTGTGGTCACCTTCAGGCTTCATCATCTTCTGAGAGAGCATCAAGACCAGCTTGGAAAGGAAATTCACTTCAAAGTACGAAGGGGAACCAGAAGTGATCTCCAACAACCTTTCGCTTTACAACTCTAAGGTCCAGTAGAGATGTACAACAATAGCTACTCGCGGGCCAAGTTTGGCCTGGAGGCCAAGGACATCCACAAGCCCAAAGGGAAAAGCTGCAGCTACTACGTGAAGATAGTCTTCTTCTTCTCCTCCTTGATCCAATCGCTCATCATCGTCAGCCTGGTGCTCTTCCTGGTGTACGGCGAGCCGGAGAAGTCGGCGGAGGAGCAGAGGGTGATCGAGCTGGAGCAGAGCTTCAATAGGCTCAGTGAGAACAACATCAAGCTGAGGAAGGAGAAGGGGGAGCTGATCGGCTCCCTGGGGGTTCGCACGGGCGAGAAGGCTGCGCTGGAGAAAGAGGTTCTTGGACTGAAAACAGCAGCCAACGTCACAGGAACCCTCATCAAGGGACTGCAGCTGAAAGTGGTGAGGGAATGTGGCTGTGTGTTTAATACTTACGTACAGTTGATGATGTAAAGTGGCACAATTGACTAGGAACAAGTGACAAGTGATTGCGCATTATGATGCAGAAAGGAGTTCTAGAATTATAGAGAGGATATAATGCTTCCAAACGTGAAAGAAAATGATGATAATGATGTCTAATTTTGTGAAGTGAAAATGGCCGCAGCTTTTTTCGGAAGTGTCAATCAGTGTAGGAATAATGAACGCCCAGTGGCCAAGACATAATGAATGAAAAAAAAAAAGAAAAAAAAAACATGGATTAAAAACTATGACTTCTAATGAAAGGATAAGTTACTGGTGAACAATGAATTTAATAGTTATGTTTGTCTCGCAAAAATGTAACATAACAGACCTTATTTATTAATTACATTACGTATCTACTGCAGTCCAAAATTCCATAGTTTTGTCCTGAGTTGTTAGGTTGCTAAACGTCTGGAATAACTGATTTTGTTAATGTTTGCTAAGGATCACAATGGAACCATATGTTAGAATAGTCATATAATAACACCATTGTCTATCAATATGAACTGTATTTCAGTTCCAGTCAGTTAAGAAGAAGAACTGAAATTCATGGAAGTTGAAATTGATTTTTACATCAAAGTATTATTCAAATCCTGTAAAAAAAATCTAAAAACACCTTATTGTTGTTCTTTTACAGAGCCAGTGTGAAGCAGATAAGAAGAAAGCAGAGATGACCCGCTCGACGCCAGTGCAATGTCCCACCTCCCCTTTCAAAACCCCCCTCCTCCTCAACTCCCCCAACGGTAAACAATCCTCTGGAACTCAACGTTGGTGTCATGATCTATTTTCTGTATTCTGCTGCAATATCTCCTGTGATGTGACTCTTTTGTTCTACGAGTGACCCGATGCTGTAATTCAGACGTGGTCACAGACGTTACAGTTTTCTCTCTTTACACTACGACTCTGGTATATTTCAGTGCAATAACACTTGTCTTTTTTTTTTCTTCCTTTACAGGTGAGGTGAAAACTCTACAGAGCCTGAATGCTCAGCAGGCAGCAATGATCAGACTCATTGAAGCCAACTTCACCCAGACCATCCAGTACATGCGTATGGAGCGGGACAGCGCCATCAAGGACCGGGACACCCACCACCTGGACACCATCACTCTGCGGCGTGACAACACCAACCTGCAGGATCGGCTCACCACCTACACCAGGAAGTGTAAACAGGACTTCACCCAGTCCCTGCAGGGCATCCAGACGGTGACCGCCGCCTTCCTGACCAGGATCGACAACCTGTTCCCCCATGCGCTGACCTTTCACCTCACCTGCGAGAAGCAGCAGGAGCAGATGGATAAGATACGCACCAGCTGCACCAGCCTGTCCAAGGAGGTGGAGGACAAGTTCCAGAGCTACCTGAACAACGTTGGAGACAAGGTGTGTGTGTGTGTGTGTGTGTGTGTGTGTGTGTGTGTGTGGACCTACAGGGTCAGATGAGAGCTCATCATGCACAGCAGGGTGGTACTCTATACCTAATGATATAACACAACTCTTTCCTTGAAAATGTATATTTTGGGTTATTTGAGGAGTTCTGCAGAACATTATCAATCAATCAGAAGTGGATATTCATAACAACACATCTATTATTACTACCAGGTGGCCAGCATCCAGGCCCAGTCCAGCCGCCTGGAGGTCCAGAACAACCGTATGACCCTTGACCTCCAGGAGTGCCGTCACAACCGTAGTGTGTCAGCGGCCGAGGGCATCAGGCTGCTGCAGGAGGGCCAGATGAACCACGACAGACAGGTGGGTCACTGCTTATGAGGACCGAATGTCTGCTCATAAACCACTCATGAACCTATGGTCAATGGTTTAGGTCATGGGTGTCAAACATATTCCACAGAGGGCCTAGTGTCTACAGGTTTTTGCTCTTCCCATCTACTTGATTGATGAATTAAGGTCACTAATTAGTATGGAACTCCCCTCACCTGGTTGACAAGGTCTTAATTGAAAGGAAAAACCAAAAGCCTGCTGACACTCGGCCCTCCATGGAATGAGTTTGACACCTGTGGTTTAGGTCAATGGTTTATAAATGTTTATTCATTTGGAATTTTGCCAATGATTCATGAGTTATTTCTGAATTAAGTATTGACTCCTTGTACTGTATCACTTTTTAAATGTTTGCATATCATTTTGTATCATGTATTCGGCAACATTAGTAAATCCATATTGATGTATTCACTGTAATGACTTATGCAATTAATTATGCGGCCTAGAAATCTCAATCGACATAACTTATACTGTGCATGGATCAGTAGTGCTTATGGCTTCGTGTTAAACAGTTTCTCATTGGCTGGTCTTCTGCAGGTGGAGACTCTCCTGAAAGAGCAGAACCGTCTGAGGGACGAGAAGAAGCTGCAGGGAGAACGCCTGGCCCTAAGGGAGTTAGAGGTCCAGACCCTCACCAACGCCCAGGCCAACTGCAAGGTATAGCGTCTATAGAGGCCATTCACGTTTCATATGTTCCCCTCTATGCTTGACCTTAGAGATGGTCCTCTGTGACTCTGTGACAGTTGGTAGAGCATGGGCGCTAACAATGCTTAGGTTGTGGGTTTGATTCCCGCTGGGACCATATATACTGACAAATGTATGCACTCACTGCAATGTAAGTCGCTTTGGATAAAAGCGTCAGCTAAATGGAATTTATTATTATATATTATGGCATTTATTATTATATATTATATATATTATGAATGTTTTTTTACTGCTAATGCCATTATTCACACCGTCTTATCTAAAGAAGGAACAACACACAGTAACCAAGATGTTACGTTGCCCTCCTGACAGCCACCCACCAATGTGATTTACCCCCATTGATTATAAATGGCCCAGTCAGTGCAGGCATTATGAGAGACTTGGAGTCAGCAGAACAGGGAGCTCCAGGGGCAAGCACAGGAAGGGATGGACAGACAAGATAACAGTCCCATGTTCGCAGGAGGAAACTGGAGAAATATATTTTGTCTGTAGTTATGAGGGTCTCATGCCATGACTCAGAATTTGCACAGTTTCTTATCCCTATGCTGTGTCAGATGTTAGATAACCGGTCCCTTATTCATCAGATATTTCCATTGAGGATTTTCGCAAAGTAAGTGGTTCTGTGTGGCTCAGTTTGTAGAGAATGGCGCTAGCAACACTAAGCTTGAGGGTTTGATCGCTGCTGTGACCATATATATAAAATATGTATGCACTTACTGTCCTGTAAGTTGCTTTGGATAGAAGCATCTGCTAAATGGAATATAAATTATTATCTTATATTATTATACTGTATGTCTGCGGTATATTGACCCAAATTGTGATTTTTTTTTGTGTTGCAGCCAGCTGCTCCAAAGCCCAACGGACTGCAAGCAGGACCCCCACAGAACAGGCAGCCATGGGCAAGGGACCATCCAACGGGGCAGCTGGGATCCTGAAACCTCCAATGGTACACTGACCCTCATTCCTAACACTCAGAGGGTCAACCTAATTTGAGAAACGCATGCATAACAACAAATGTATCATATCATCAAATATCCTATTGATAGGGGCCAGGGGCCAGATCGTAGATAAACTCCTGCCTGTTACTGATGATGTCACGTGTTCTCTTCCAGGTAAGGTGAACAGAGACATGGAGGAGATGCAACCTTAGGCCCTGAGTGAAGACCTGTTTCGCTACGGTCCCCAGAAAATCAAGTGGGCTCTGTGGAGGCTTTTCAATCATCATGTGCTCTTAGACCTTTCAGAAGTTCCATTCTGTAAATACTGCTGACACTTCACATTGTATGAAGGACATGTACATAGTATGCGCCAACAGCTGTCTGTAAATGTATATAGTACTGTATCTACGTATGCCTGTTAAACATGACTCATACTCGGATGAAAAATATCTTAACTCGTTTCCATTTTCATTCTTCATTTTCCACGTCCATTGCGGTTTTTGATATGGGCTGGGATATGATATGGGCATTTACTACTGTGAAAAAAAAACCTTTGTATTGTGTTTTAACTTTATAATCAGGTTCATGAGAAAAGAAATTGTGATAGATGTACATAATTTGTTATGAAATATGTGGCTCACTGTTTATTTGCAGGTGGGTGTGAAAGTGTGAAGTTGTGAAATTCTTGTAGCATTATCCTGTGCTAACTCTTTCTCTTATTTATGATTGAAGATGAATGAAACTTTTCAATCTACTCATGTCTGTTGGATTTTGGGAAATAAAATATTGTATACAATGCCTGTGTCTTTGTTTGTTGAATGTCTAGGCTTCATTTTATTAAAAAAATTTGCACAAATAGAAAGACAGTTCGTACACAGTTAAAAACAACAACAGTATGTGAAGGACAGAAAAGCCTTAGTAAATCACGTAGATTCAGCAGTGTGGACAAAACCAACAAACATCAATGTGTGAGATAAATATGTGCACTTACAAGCATTCCCGCTGGGACCATATATAGTGAAATGTCTGCACTCACTGCAATGTAAGTCGCTTTGGATAAAAGCGTCAGCTAAATGGCATATATTATATTATATTATATTATGTCCACCTACAGTACAGTACATGTACTCCATTTTGAGATTTCAGTCAGACCTTCTTCAGAGTGTAAATGGTCACAGTATAGTTACACATACAACACCTCCGGCACGTGTTCCCAATACAGCATAGTCATTACATCATAACTGGACTATTGAATCATTTATGTAAATAGTAACAATCATATTATAGCATCCGTACTATATGGAATACTGAGATTCTACATACCACCACTGAACCTCAGCAGCGACAGTAATAATAATAATAATAATACATCAAATTTGTATAGCCCTTTCTCATGGACTCAAAAGCGCTTAACAGGTCAAAAATATGAAAAATAGAAAATAACAAATAAAAATATAGGAGGAAAGTCACAGAACATTCAATGTATCGGGCCCTATGTTATGTAAGAATAAACCTCCGTGTAAGTGGTTTCAACAATACTGCGCTCCTTTGTCAAAGTTGATTCTTTATTCATTTATTTCTGTGAGACAGACTGTCTTGACTGAAAGGGGGATTAACGTAATGAAACATCCTACAAGTGGAATATTTAGAATATCCTGTTTAATGATTGTGAAGGATTGATGTGGAAGAGAACGTGGCTTATGTCTACAGCGCTGTTACGCAATGTGACGTCTCCAAGAATAGCCCTGTTTACGTTCCTCCGGTGGGTGAGATGTTAACGCTGCCATACCCCAGATGACGGAGGTGAATCCCATGAGAAATACATCCACCAGGGTTACTTACTGTCATGGTCCATACAGTCAGTGCCCCTTAGCTGCCAACGGAAAGGTATTTCAATATACTGGATAGAATATATTCAGCAAGAATTGACAGTAGTTCAAGGTCTGTTGTACAGTATACATCATGGTGGTCTGGATGTTATCATACCCCCAATAAAGAAAAACTCTTCTCTGGAGATTTTAGGTTTCTTTTATTTGTACACAGGATGAATAAATGGGCAAATTGAGTTTTGACTTACAGTAAATTACCACCTTCAGTAAGTAATTTCATGGCAGATTTACAAGGAAATTCATTATTTACATGCATGTATACTACCTATTTTAATCTATTGAACAGTTACCATACGTGTTGTAAACTATCATAAGCCCAAGCGTTATGGAGCAATGCATACACATGGTTAATTTAATGTGTCGACAGTAGGTTTTAATTCAATCTTTACTCAATCTAAAATCCACTATTGTCTATGGCAGCCGCCCAAGGCTTAGTTCAGGCTGGGCTCCTGGGCTCCTGGGCGGGGCCAACCCTGCGTTGATGAATGTCAATGCCACAGGTGAAGGAGCCTCTCTCATGTTCTCAGGAAATCCTTTGTTTAACATGAAGTGTTTTTCAGCCCTATGTGGTCTCACACACACGCGCGCACGCGCGCACACACACACACACACACACACACACACTGGCACACACGCGCACACACACATACACACAGGCTCGCACACGCACACACACACACACACACACACACTGACACACACGCGCACACACACAGACACACAGGCTCGCACACACACACACACACTGACACACACACACACACACACACACACACACACACACACACACACACACACTCCATCTTACCCCGAGTCAACCAAGGGGAGTGGGCACAAGCCAGGGCGGATCCCCGAGTGTGAACCCCGATGCCCCAACCACTCTACTGCTGCCGCCACATCCCCACACTTCACAGCAGACATAAATCTCAGATGCAGGAAACAGATGAACCACACAGGCCAAAACTACACCCATCATTCAACCACGGCCTTGGCACCGTCCACCTCATCTATTCGTCCTGTGTCCTGAAATCAAATTGGAGGTAGAATGTTTTTGGATAGGATTGAGAATTAGGAATTTTTCCATGTTTTCTTTTGAGTATCCATCGTAAAAAAAACACTTTTGTTTCCAAACATAAGACAAACTGGTCGTTCCTTATCAACCCATTAAAGATAGATTACAATAGCGGCCAGTACTTTGTTATCTTATTAAAGATACAGAACATGTCCTAGGCGGTTTCAACAGGGGTTAGAATGTGTGGGTTACATTCATATAATCACACGACATCATGAGAAAGCCGAGACACCACACATGTAGAGTTCCTTAATTTCTGTTCATTTAAAACCCAAACATTGTCCATCTTATTATATATATACAGTACCAGTCAAAAGTTTGGACACACCTTGCCAAGAGTGTGCAAAGCTGTCATCAAAGCAAAAGGTGGCTACTTTGAAGAATCTAAAATATAAAACATATTCTGGTTTGTTTAACACTTTTTTGTTTACCACATAATTCCATATGTGTTCCTTCATAGTTTTGATGTCTTCAATATAAATCTACAATGTAGAAAATAATAAAAAATAAAGAAAAACCATTGAATGAGAAGGTGTGTCCAAACTTTTGACTGGTACTGTATATATCTTTGTATCAAATACTGTACATCTGAGTGGCTAATCTGCCCTATAATGATCTACTGTATGACCACTCCAACTATTGTTAAAGGACTGACATGTTATTGTTTCCATCCATCTCTGTTACACTGCAATCTGTACTGTATTGATTTAGCACTTCAGTCCAACACATCCCCTGCTGAGGAAAACATCAGGGCCTGAGTGGATGCCAAACAGGCGACTTCAAAGATCAATCCTGCCGTAAACTCTGCTATTGATTTGTGGGGACTGTGGAACAACCGTTCCTACTTTTAGACGGAGTTCCTCTGCCCTCCATTAATCAGCCTGGAGATGAAAGGACCATAGGGGAGTGACAGCACGGACCGGCGACGTGAGGATGGGGAAGAGTAGGGAAATGATCGGCTGTGACACAGAGAGAGAGACAGACAGACACCATGCAAGTGAGAACGCCTGGGCCTGTGTCGTCAGAGGAACTGGGTGAGAAGGAATAAGCTGAGGAAGAGAGGGGTGACAAGTTCAGCCAGGAAACATAAATATTTAATCAAGGACAGATTGACAGGGGAACAAAGGGCAGGGAGAAGATGGCCTCCAGAGAGCGGCTGCTTCCCACACAACAGAGCAGGGCACCGTGGAGCTGTCTCAGGATGACTCAGAGACGCGTCTGGTCTGCTAAACAGTTCTGTGCTTCTTCTTCTTAGTCATGCTTGGGCTTGATATGGACCATTTTAAATCGTCGGGACACACATATACATGCAGTTCAGTCTTGGCAGATGGCAAAAAAATAACTGCATTCAAAGTGTCTGTTGGTGTGGGCGTGCACTTCTCAACAACTTTTCAGGGTTCAGGCAAGTACCTTTCTGCATTGAGTATGTGTTCGAGGCACACATCTGACACAGCTATTTCCCAATGCAGAATTCTCGGAATATGATATCCAGGATCTCTTCGGCGCCGACCCGTCCTGTGATCCGGCCCAGGCTGGTGAGAGCCAGGCGGACCCCCTCGGCGGCCAGCGCCAGGTCATGGTCCCTGTAGTGGTGGTACTGGCTCAGAGCTGTGACACACTGCTGCAGGTGGGCCCGGTGACGGGCCTGGGTCAGACTGGGGGCGCCAGACAATGGGTCCCCACACCTGGAGGAGGTGACGGGGAAACACAAGGTTAGATACAGTACCAAGAGTTTCATTCCAAAATGCTACACAGTGGCTCTGCGTAAGTAATGGGCCACACACACCTGACTAAGCAGAAACACACACCAATTGTCCCATTACTTTGTTGGTGCCTTGAAATAGGGGGACTATGTATAAAGTGTTGTCATTTCTAAATTGTGAAACCAATATGTACACAAATACCACAAAATAAAAGTTGAGACTCTCTACTTTAACCTCATAGTAACTGTTTGATTTCAAACAAGAAAAAAATGCTTCACTGTCCCATGACTTACACTGGGCACTGGATATCCATTTGGTACATTTCATTACAAAATAATCATGATTGATCTTGAACTTCAAGAATATGATTATTATGTTAGCAAATAACATTAGATATCTGTCATATCTCTGTCCTTTCAAATGTATCATAAAGGGTTTTTATGTCATGACAGCAATGTTTTTATAAGAAAGTATTTCTGAACATTTTCCAACGAAACTCCTCATATGTTATATAATACGTTACTGTATGTTACGTACAGAATGTTACGTTATGTTTGTACATCATAATTTATATGAATATCACATTATGTTATATAAATGCAAAATGTTCACCTCAGAGTTACCTCAAAACATGAAATTAATGTGGATTTTTTCCCCCACTTTTTTAAATATCAATAATTGATTAAAAATTCAAAACAGAGAAGACCTGTGTGAAAAAGTATTAGATGTATTAGATTAAACATTTCTGAAACAATTTGGTAAATGTTTTGATTTTCATGTATTACATTGTTTTTGCAGGGTCCCTCATTTGAATAGGAAACAATGACGCACTCTGTTGACACTACAGACTGAGCAAATGGAGAGGGGACAGGACTGCTCCCCTGAGGCCTGGGGAGACTTACATCTACTAAGTTGAAAGGCTGAGACTGAAAAGCTCAGTCGCTGAGACAACATCATCCCAGTCACTCTACAACATTGCTCTATATAACCTAATGGAGTTGTTTTTTTAATAATCTGTTTGAAATCCATAACTGTGTTTGCAACAATGCAGTTAAGTGACACAGCAAAACAAGTGGCTGGAAATGTTTCTTTGGCTCTACTACAAACCATTAAGTTCAGTGCAAATCCGCTGTTTTTACCCCGTGTGTCCTGTGTGAAGAATAGTGGTATCTCCATAGAATAGTGGTATCTCCATAGAATAGTGGTATCTCCATAGAATAGTGGTATCTCCATAGAATAGTGGTATCTCCATAGAATAGTGGTATCTCCATAGAATAGTGGTATCTCCACAGAATAGTGGTATCTCCACAGAATAGTGGTATCTCCATCATGTTATAGGTGTGCTTGTCACTGTCAGGTCCTGGGGTGTTTGTCAGGATCATGAAAAGATTAAACAGAAATTTGCTCAGTTGGTAGTGACAGCCTAATCAACATTGTGTAAATGATCAATATTCAAATCAGGGACCTTATAAAGACAAAGATATTCTTCCCGAAATCACACAAACTATTATTCTTGCACTCAGACAGACTTATTTAATCTCAGTGGGTAACTTGGCGAAGAACATTTTTCCATTGGAGCTAATTTTAAGAGAGCCGAATCATTGTATATACAATAGTGACACGTCATCATAGCCGAAGGATGAAATGACTCACAGAGTCCTGACGCTGCCCTGCAGCACGGTGATGAAGTGCTCCATGCCTGAGCTGGTGGAGCAGGAGAGGAAGCAGACGGGCGGGAGGCCCGGGCTCCGGCTCAGCTCTCTCTCTGCCTGCTCCCTCTGCTCTACGGGGACCAGGTCACTCTTGTTCAGGACCAGCAGGCACCTCCCGGGGGCAGCACCAGTGCCCGCCTCGAGGTGGTCCAGGCTGGGCAGCATGGTCCTCAGGTGCCCCTGGAGGAAGCCTGGTACCAGCTGGGCGTCTGGGGGGAGCAGAGAGGAGTCCACCACCACCAGAGCCAGGTCAGCCTGCTCCACCCTGAGGGAGCCGTTCAAAACAGAGACATTTGAGCGTAAGCAATTGACAGTTTAAGGTCTTGAGTGACAACTTTGGCAATGTCTTTGTGATAACGGTTGCTGTTAGACACACTTTCTACTGGACCTCCATTGTCCTACAAGAGTAGCTGAACGTCTCTTGCACAGTATACATCTTTCCCCACCCTGAGGGACCAGCAGCAGCAGGAGCAGGAGCAACGGATGCTTATTCTTACTGCCTCCTTCCTGCCCTGCCCCAGGTCACAAGCCTATGATGACCCTGCTCTGACAAAAAGTCCCCTAAAGCACAAGAACTGCCTGCACTTCCTAGAAGACTAACTCTGCCCTCTCCCCCACTGTTGTCAGCCTGGAGAAGACATTGAGTCACGTGTCTGTCTGTGTGTGTGTGTGTGTGTGTGTGTGTGTGTGTGTGTGTGTGTGTGTGTGTGTCGAGTGCTGACACTGGCATTGCTCACAGACTGGCATGCACATAGTACTGCATGTGTGTGAGAGAGAGATGTGTTCATGTGAATGCTTACACACGTGTGTGTGTGTGTGTGTGTGTGTGTGTGTGTGTGTGCGTGTGAGTCTCTCTACCAGTCTGTGTGTAAGTGATGAGGGAGGGAGGGGGGGGTATATGTTTCTGCTATTGCTATTCTTCCCTGGTGTAAACAGTGGAAGCAGCTGTCAGGAATGGTCAGGTATGTGTATTCTCTCAATCAGAGGCCGTGGGCTCACCTCACCCTGTTTATGGTAAATATTTTGCAACTGGGAATGATGGCACTACGTTTCACAATCTCCCGAGTGTGTTTACTCCTGGTATTTTTAACCATACATTTGCCCCAGGAGCTAATGTATACACAGTATGGACATAACAGTTGCTAAAATAAAAAAAACGTATGGGAAATGGAATTGAATTATTTCTTCCTTTCTTTGTTTCCAAGGACGTTCAAGTGTCTTGGACATTTTGTCCCGTATTGCCATAAAAATGCAGACAATACCTGACTTTGTTCTGTAAAAACTAATGGTCATTCACAGGAAGATACTCCCCCCATACTCCCAATGTTCCTATAATGTTTTGTTGAAATAAGGGTTTCCAAATCCCGGTCCTGAAGGCTTGGAGTGTATGCGTCAAGTTTCACACATTTGTTTAGGGGGAATTATTTCACTAGATTAAATTGGATATACCAAACAAAGTACTTTCAAATAACTTGCTCTTTCAGTAAAGCCATGTTTATTGGGGCGACTGACTTTTGGGGTGAAAAAGTGAGAGTTGAAAACATTTTGCCGATAAAACCGCTCAGTGTCTGATTGTTGTCCACAGTAAATAAGGAAGTAACAACGTCCTACTATAGGACTGAGATTAGACGCCATCGATGTTCTACCTTTCACGGGCCCTGCGAACCCCCTCCCTCTCCACGCTGTCGGGACTGTCCCTCAGGCCTGCCGTGTCACTCAGGAGGACGGGGAAACCTCCGATGTCCAGGGAGGTCTCCACCACGTCCCTGGTGGTTCCTGCTATAGGAGACACAATGGCCGCGGGACGCTGGCCTGGACACAGAGAGGAATGTAGAAAGTCAGTCATTTACCAAACTCTACACAGGAGTGAAAACTGGACAATGTTAGACACCAGACATAGGTAACTCAATGTTGATGATAGCAATACTTTAATAAACTTTTTTTTTTTTTTTTTTTTTTTTTTTAAAGGGGCAATCTGGGATTGGTACATTGGTACAGCAAGTGCAGACGGGGCTGAAAAGCGTGCAAGGTATAAATAACATTCCTAATGTTAGATCGGCAACACCAACCTAAACTACTAAAAGACCTTTAATAACAATTGTTATACATTGTGTTTAATTGTCCAACACTCTTGTATGAACACCTCAAGTCAAAAGCACTAAGATCATCTGAGACCAATCTGTTAATGCTTCCCAGAGCAAATACAAAACATGGGAAAGCAGGATTTAGTTACTATGCAACAAATAGCTGGAATAAACTTCCTGAAGACTTAAGACCACTTTTAAATCAAGGCTAAAAACGTTCATGTTTACTTTAGCTTTCTGCTAAACCTTAACTACATTGCATTTTTGACTTTTGCCCTTTTTTTTAGCTTTTTAACTTTTGCACTTTTATATCTTTACTCTTTTCTTATTTCATTTTCTTATTTCATTTTATTGTCTGACATGTTTTTATATGAAGCACTTTGAGTCTGCCTCGTGTATGAAATGTGCTACATAAATAAAGTTGCCTTGCCTACATACATTTTTGGACTTTTCAATGAATGATATATAGCCATTGATTCTTGAAGAATATACTTTATGAATGCCTCATGAGCTTAGTTCAACACTATTACCTTTAAAGGGACAATCTGGGATTCAAACAACAATGTGGTCACCCCACCACTTGTTGTTGTAAACAGCTGAGGGATCGGGCTGGAGAAATGTTATCACTCTCAAATGTACAGACGGATTGGTTGATTTGTATGTGGCTTTACAGGTATGACCCCATCATGATACGATTAATTGCCTTGTACTTATAACCATTTATGTGAGAGGCCACTCCCCCTGGACAATTTATTGGTTAATAGCTGCCATGTTGTTTGTTCAAATGGTAAACACAATTGATCCTGTGAGCACCTCAAGCCATTGATGCTACTGACCAAGTTTGGTGCAGATAGGTCAATAACTGTAAAAGCCTTAGTGTTTTAGGTGTTTTTCACACAATTTAAAATGGTGGAAAATTCTAAATGATGGATGATGGCGGACCTTTATTTGTTCATTTTTGTTCATAATGATGAGTGTATGCTATGTACAGAATTCGGTTACTCTCGGTCATAGGGTGTGGAAGATATGGCCTTGCAAAGTTGGCCATTGAAACACTTGTTATAGCACCCCCATTAGGCCAATGTGGGTAATGTTACATTTGGGGGTAGTGATCACCACTTCCCATCATGCTGCCAAATTTCAAGTCTCCAGCCTAAAGCATCTCATGGGAAATTGAGCAATGGCGTCTTAACAATAATAATTTAAAAAAAAAAAACGTAGCAATAACAATAGGGTTCTATGCCCTATGGGCTTAGCCACCTAATAATATAACCAGCACTGCCTCTCTGGGAGTAAAAATAACATGTCGAGCCTCCTCTCTGGGAATGATGTCAAAGTTGGGTCCTCAGCTAAACGACCAACCCTCTCACCCAAATGGGATATTTTCATTCAAGCCCAGCTGTGCTCAGGAACTACGTTGCTACTGTACTGTAGCATCCAGCCCAAGCTAAACAAGGCTGACAAGTCATTAATACATGCCAGTGCTGCGGGTGTGTGAGTCCGGGCCCTGGGAAAGACAAAGCTCAATAGGAAACAATAACAGGATTTTATCGGGACTCTGATAAATAAGCCTATTATTCTGATAGGAAGCCGTGCCGTGCTCCAGCCAACCAAGCACTCCACATGGTTTACACAACGCCATGCTAAATTATCCCAGGATGCAATATTTCAAACACATGACTTGTGTTTGCCCAAGACTGCTAAGCAAACATATTTTATTAGAAATAGCTTCTACAGCAGTGTTATGACTGCGTCTTCTTTCAACAGTCTTTTTCAATCTCACGTGTGCTTGTGAGTGTTTGCATGACTTCCGTCAAAAGGTGTTTTCTTTGTCATAAAGTGTGTTGAGAATGGGTACTCTTTGTTGGGTGTGTGCTATTTTTTGCATTCCTTACAGTGTGTATTTTATTTTGTATTTTGTATGTGAGTGAGTGTGTGTGTGTGCGTGTGAGAGAGAGAGAGAGAGAGAGAGAGAAAAAGAGAGCGAGAGAGAGAGAGAGAGAGATAGTGTGCGTGTGTGTGTGTGTGTGTTGGTGGAGTGTGTGTGTGTGTGTGTGTGTGTGTGTGTGGTGAACCCTTACAGAGTGTGTTGAGGAGACTGCTCTTCCCAGCGTTGGTGGCTCCAGCGATGACCACCTGGACTCCGCTGCGTAGCCTCTCCCCTCTCCTCTCATCCCTCAGGTGCCTCCCTACCTCTGCCTGTAGCTCACACACAGAGAGGTCCACTGCAGGGGGACAGTAGAAACACACACAGAGAGGTCCACTGCAGGGGGACAGTAGGAACACACACAGAGAGGTCCACTGCAGGGGGACAGTAGAAACACACACAGAGAGGTCCACTGCAGGGGGACAGTAGGAACACACACAGAGAGGTCCACTGCAGGGGGACAGTAGAAACACACACAGAGAGGTCCACTGCAGGGGGACAGTAGGAACACACACAGAGAGGTCCACTGCAGGGGGACAGTAGGAACACACACAGGGTTCAAGGTCGAGTTCAACAGGAATTTTCATTTACATTTACGGCGTTTAGCAGACGCCTTTACAATTAAATACAATTTGTTTAAGTAAGTGAATCATCTATCCATCAGTCATCATAAGATAGAGTAATCAATGCTCGGACCAGGGGCCATAATGCTAGAAGAAGGATTTTTTTTATTAACAGGAGAGAAACTTGTACAGGGGGGTAGTGGGGGTGAAGAGGTCTTTAGGGTTGGGGTTAGGGTTAGTACAGGGGGGTAGTGGGGGTGAAGAGGTCTTTGGGGTTGGGGTTAGGGTTAGTACAGGGGGGTAGTGGGGGTGAAGAGGTCTCTAGGGTTAGGGTTAGTACAGGGGGGTAGTGGGGGTGAAGAGGTCTCTAGGGTTGGGGTTAGGGTTAGCACAGGGGGGTAGTGGGGGTGAAGAGGTCTCTAGGGTTGGGGTTAGGGTTAGTACAGGGGGGTAGTGGGGGTGAAGAGGTCTCTAGGGTTGGGGTTAGGGTTAGTACAGGGGGGTAGTGGGGGTGAAGAGGTCTCTGGGGTTGGGGTTAGGGTTAGTACAGGGGGGTAGTGGGGGTGAAGAGGTCTCTAGGGTTGGGGTTAGGGTTAGTACAGGGTTAGGGTTAGTACAGGGTTAGGGTTAGTACAGGGGGGTAGTGGGGGTGAAGAGGTCTTTAGGAGGTCTTTCTTTTCTTTGCACTCAAGTCACAGTGTCATGTTGTTTTAAGGTGTCCTTCTGTAATCATGTTTTACTGTAATCAGGGTTTAACCCACAATAAATAGAGGTTAAATAAAATAAAATGTTTTTCGTATCTTGCCCATTTTCAAACATCCCGTCCACCTAGGGCTGAATCCTGACTTGAGATGCCTGCACATAATAATTCAGGTCAAGTTTGGGTGGCAATGACCAGCTTTGACCAGCTTTGACCCAGTCGAGGAAAAGGCCGTTCCGTGCCACCAAAACAAACGCCTTGAAGAAAACAGCTGTCTGTCCCCAAACTGTATTGTGTTACAAATCAAAAGATCAGAGGCTTCTGCGCTTCCAGTCACCCTCAGACTCGAGGCGACAACCTCAGAGGGGAAGTCGTCGTCGTCGTCGTCCCCCCCCCCCCCCCACACACACACACACACACACACACACAGACACACACACACACACACCATGGGAAACACAGAGAGAGAGAGAGACAGAGAAAGAGCAAGTTTGGACTAAGACGATGCTGCTGACAGTGAATTCCTGTGGACAAACTAGGAGGCATGCTTTGAAGACAAGACTTATGCCTCCCGTGTCCCCCTGGCCCTTTCTCCCGGCTTCCTCCAGGAAACTGTCTTTTCATCAGTTTGATGCCTATCTCCTCTCCTTACAGTGATGCTCACTCCCTCACTCACATCCAAACAGGAAACCCCCCCCCCCCCCCCCCCCCCAAGAGCAAACTGCTCCCCCAGAAATGGCCGCGCTTTGTTATTGTTCCCGAGAGGGGGGACGTAGGGTACACACCTTGATTTAAGACCCCCTCCTCTATGAGCTCATCCTCACTGAAGTCGATGAACGCTTCCACGTGAGCCAAACACTGTGGAAACACAACAAAACGCAGACATTAAAAGGACATACAGTATGACGCTAACAGCCAAAATGTACAGTACCAGTGGAAAAAGTTGGACACAAACTTGCCAAGAGTGTGCAAAGCTGTCATCAAAGCAAAAGGTGGCTACTTTGAAGAATCTAAAATATATAAAACATATTTGTTTACTACATAATTCCATATGTGTTCCTTCATAGTTTTGATGTCTTCAATATTAATCTACAATGTAGAAAATAATAAAAAAATAAAAAAATAAAAACCATTGAATGAGAAGTTGTGTCCAAACTTTTGACTGGTGCTGTGTGCCAAACGCATAGAGATCCTACAGGGAATGTGTTCATCCTATGTTCATGTCAAGAGCTAAATGTTTGTCATTGTGACTATCATCCACTCCACAGGTCTGAAGAGACTGTGGGTAAACGAATCTCAACACACTAAAGCAGCTTTCATTCCTTCCCCTCCCTCCCGCCCGTGTGCCGATCAGTGACAGGTGAAAACAAGTCCCTGCCAGGCATCAACCATATTGCTTTTTCCTGTGCTGTTTCTTTAGATCAGAGGAGACGAGGAAAGCAACTTCAGACTACCGATACGCGCTGTAAAGACCCGCGGCGTGATTGACACAGTGCTATACAGTAGGTACGCTCAGGAAACATCAGTTTTCTCCATCCACATTGTGTACAACGACAATAACAGCATTGTCTGCATGTCACGTTAATCAGAGGGTGAACCTATGCGTCTGTCCAAAACATTATTTTCATAGAGAGCTGACAGTCAGAAATAGAGGTTGGTGTTTGGAAGGCTGCTGGCAGCTTTCCTCAGGAAGGCTTAAATTAGCTCCTCTGGAGACGTTTACTCATGTCTGCTGCCAAGGTAGAGCAAGATCACACGCCATCAATACTAGCTGCCCACTGCCCTTTAAGCACAGATCGGGTATCCGCTTACCCTACCCAAATGATAACCAAAACCATTAGGGGGGGAATCCATAACTGACCTCAAATCAGTGTCTAATTGCAACAGTGTGATCAGTCTAAATACTGTATTAAATTGCTGTCTAAATTTCTGTACCCCGACACGAGGCCTCCGGGGGGGCCCAGCTGAACCTCGACTGCCTGGCTTGCTACCAGACCAGACCAGGATATCCCCTTGAACCCTGATCCCTGCTCTGGGCCAGCTAAAGTACAGCACACACACTCTGGACATCATACTCAAACTCACTGGCTTGGAGACTGTTCAAATAGCAGCCCTGCCGATTCATACAGTACAGTAATTAAGAGATCAGCCGCAGAGTAACATCTCCTGTAATACAGTTATACTAGCTACTTCACCTCTGGAATTATCTGAGGTATACCCTGATTTTGTTATGGGAGAACCACATCCCCTCCTGGTGGAACCCCATCCCCTCCCTACTATCCTCATTCTGTTCCATGCATTACAATGAGCCTGTCCTCCATTTTCTACCTCCACTGCCTGAGAAATATAAACTCAAGGGTCACCCTCGAACCTTAGGGATGTCCTATTGGCCTACTGGTAGATGCTTGGGTCTTTCACGTGGAAAACCCGGTTTCAAACCCCACCTGTCACATTGGTGCAGTGACCCTGATGGGTGTTCCCGTGGAAGGAGAGGTCAAAGGGGGGGTGAATGTAGCTGCGGTAATTTGGAATCTCGCTCTCGTGATGAGGTAGCCCTGTTTGAGACATATAAACTCAAGTGTCGCCCTTGGACCTTGAGGACGTGCTCTTGGCCTAATGGTAGACACTTGGGTCTTCCACGTGGGTTCGAACCCCATCTGTCACATTGGCACCCCGATAATCCCTGGATGACAGTCTCTCTACTTATACCTACACGTTTTAGACGATGGCTCCAGTCCTGGTAGAGGCGTCCCAGCTCCCCGGACATCTGCCTGAGGGCTTGCCTCCTCTGTGCCTCTGTCTCAGCATGGATCAGGTCCCCCAGTCCCTCCACCTCGGTCAGGCCAAGCTTCCCTGCGTGGAAGGCCCTCCGCGTGAACTCTCCTGCCTCAGCCGGCCTCACTCCAGGCAGGCTTCCTGAGAAACAAACAAACAAACACACGCACGCACGCACGCACACACACACACACACACACACACACACACACACACACACACACACACACACACACACACACACACACACACACACACACACACACACACATACACACACACACAAAAATGCAGCAGGGTCAAAGTCAGGGTCACTTTGAGTTCACTGTGAAGGACAAAAACAACTAACTGGGCAAGCTGAAGAAGTTTTTTGTTTTGTTTTGTTTTCTCAGCAATTCCGTAGAACTGCAGCTAGAGAGAAATACTGCCATGCTATACTGCGCCTGAGACAGAAAATAATTACCACACCGTAACATATTCTTTATTGATCTATTGGCATTACTATTGTTTTATTCAGTTTAAAGGTAACCTGACAAGGAATGGCAGAGTAAGCCATATTTACCAACAAGGATCCGATCACACTTTTCAGACGAGCAAAAATGAGAACCAGTTAAAAACCTACTACTACAACTAACTCAAGACACTGTGAGAGAGAGACTGAACTCGAAGCACTGCAGTGTTTCCCTGATTTATACAACACTGCCACCTAGCAACCGGCCATGAGTACTGCATGAAGCTTTATTGTCCAGAGCTCGTTCTAATTCATATTCCCTGGACTGAGCATCCACTCTGTGCGTCATTGTATGTTCAATCTTCTGTATAAAGGGCGTATAAAGAGCTTATAAAGGGCTTATAAAGGGCTTACCAAGGGCTTGTAAGACTGCCGCAATGACAGCAGGACCACCATGGATGTGGAACTCTGCGCTGTCTTCCCCTGTGAAACTGTGAGGGCCTGAGGACAAAACACAACAACAGTCAGGCGTCAACAATCTGTCCTCAACTCCAACCGACCTGCCTCATTAGGACTGCAAAGGTATACCTGTGTATACTGTATGTACGTCCTTGACGCTTCAACAAATGTGTCCAGACAAATGTACTTGTTGTAAGTCGCTTTAGATAAAAGCGTCGGCTAAATGTCAAAAATGTAAACGTAAATGTAAAATGTTACGTGAGCTAAGCTAAGCACTCCCTTTTGGGATCATAAGTAAACCGGCACACAGGTATCCCTGAGGTCGGAGTCTGACCTGGGAACCAGAGCACCAGTCCCCGGTCCAGCAGCTCTTTGGAGTGGGGGTCAGTGATCCTGCGGAGTAGTGTGGTGCGTGGCGGGGGGAGGCCCTGGGTGAGTCCAGCCATGTGACGCAGGGCATCGGAGGAGGCAGGGCCGCTGACACGCACCACAGCCACACCACACCTGCCGTGACCGGACGACAGAGCAAAGATGGTCTCAGCGTCACACACCGCCAGGCTGGCACCGCTGCACAGGCCTCTCGCTCCCACTGGAGGCAGCCTCCTGGGGACGTGAGACAGCGTAGTTTAACAACATCACATGCAGCGTCAGATTGTGTAAATATCATCATATTGGATTACAGGGGTGTAGGTCTCTGGTATGGTCTCTGCTAAGAGGACTGGACCTTAATGGCACAATAAGTCGCTGAGGGTTTTTTGGTAGTGTGCTTCACCTTTTAATGTGACCCTTTAACCCCTGCTTTCTCTCAGTTGCTGAGCAGTGCACAATGAGGAATGTAAGTCATGTTCACCCAATGAGAGAAAATACATCATAATGGTTTCGTTTGCACTTGATCAAAACTATGGTTAAACAACAAAAGATTATCATGGTGTGAACAAACCTGCATTTTATGAGGGTCGTGACAGAACTTCTCCACAACCCGGCACAGATGGATGTCAACATCATGGGTCACAGAAAATAACACAATGTATGTTGCGTGATTTTTTTCAGTATACACCGCTGCAGGAGCTCTTTCGAATTGCCATAGTTTCACATTCATTTCTGCAAGGATAGCTTAATGTGGTGAATGCAACACTTGAAAGCTACAAGACCACCTTGTAACATTCAGCAAGCCTCGCTTGTTTCCATGCCGTTTCCTACGCGTCTGTCATTTCTACGACAATGAGATTCGTGATCGTCCGAATGGTTTTGATTGGTCTAGAGCAAGGTTTGCATGGATTCCACTGGTTCAACATCTGTCGATCAAACTCTGGACACTCCCTCTTTGCGCTGTCAAACTGCGTCCGTGTTGCTACCGCGTCATTGTCATGTGCGCCGCTTTATATCTGTTGATTTTGCGGCTACAAATGACATCATTCGTTGGCACGCTGACCTTGCTACTTTTCATAATTTTCTTCAATGTTACATCTTCTACTTCAATGAACGAACGGAACAGCAACTGGGAATAGTCTAGGCATCGTGTGTCTATGATGTTACAGAATGATACTTCGCTTTATATCAATAACGGTTTCTCCACATTTATTTGCAATTCTCACTTTTATTCATAGGCTACGAGCTCATTTTTCTCTTGTCACAGAAATGTTGGATGTAATATAAAATAACCTGCAATAACAGTTGGAAATAGCATAGTTTCCGGAAAATGTTTAAAAATGTGTATATTGTGTGGGTTTTTTTCTCTGTGAAACACATTATTTATTTTTCTGTGGTCTCCCCTTACAAAAGCCTGTCACTTAAAATATGATGTCACCATGAGGTGATGTCCTTACTTGTCTTGAAATAAACTGTTTTAATCAGTATACAACACTTACTACATTGCTGATACAGATGCCACATTGGTATTGTGCATTGAATTAGTATGCATGCTTTGTATTGGAAATTGCATCACCTTTCAAATTCAACATGATTGAGTGGATTACCTGTAAAATCACAATTGATCTCGAGTCCGAGCCCACCTGTCCTGTGTACAACAGATTGGACAACTGCTTCTAGCAAACAAGAGATGAGAAAGTTGGACAAAAATCCCTTTAACCTGCCAGGTTTCTCTGTCCATATACCTAGACCATGAACCTGTCTCATAACCAGTAATTATGCAATATTTTGTTAGTTCATTGGTTTGAACCAATTGTTCAAAAATTCCACTCCTTATTTGAACTCATTTTGGAAAATAAGATAGGGCATAGTCTCAGAGATATGAAAACATTACGTTTGTATATTCCATTCAATGTTCATCAGTGTACAGGTGAATGTTTGCCATGAGAATGTCCTGTACTCAATCTTCGAAATGCCCCAAATCCCATTTTCACTGGGAGCAAAGTCTCTCTGTGTCTTCCGCACATTCAAATTGGCCATGTGTCAGTTGAGCACGAACATTGTCTGTTCTGAGAGGTCGTTCATACACACACAGTTTACAGGGGCTTTATGTGCACTGGTGGTGTGGACTCCACTGCAGGTTTTTGCAGCTGTCAGCCCAGAGTGTGGTGAGTAAGCAGAATTTATGCTGGTGGACTACTGTAGCTGTACTCTGAGCGATGCCGAGGGGGGGGGCTGAGCTGCATAGCAGACGGTGGTCAGGAGGGGTGGAGACGGAGCATAGACTCTATATACAGAGGAGGTAGGGCCTTAGGCGGGTGGGAACAATCTCTAACCTGTGAGCTTAATTATTCATGCCCCCCTTAGTGTGCAGGACCAAAGAGGACAGCTGCCACCTTACATGAGCCATCAGCACCGTACTTATGTTAAATGTGAGGCAGCAAGCTGTGCTGTGGTGGTATTGTGGCAGTAGCACACGAACCACTCCTTACACACACAAGCAGCTCAGTAATGAAACAGATCAGCCGATAGGGGTGGCGTCAATTATGTTTGGTGGCTTTTGTTTAACGTCAATGTTTGTTTTGATGAAATCCAACAGGCTACATTGTTCATGACTCCCAGCATTAATTCGAGTGTCTTCTTTAAACAGACTGAACATATTTGGATAGTAACAGTGTATAGTATACCAGTGTTCCTCTGTATGACATATATGGTAATATGGGGTAAAACAACATGATCCAAGGTAAAATACAGTTAGTAAACCCTTAAGAAACCCCTATTAAACCCTTAAAATATAGTTAGTAAACCCTTAAGAAACCCCTATTAAACCCTTAAAATATAGTTAGTAAACCCTTAATAAACCCTTAATAAACCCTTAAAATATAGTTAGTAAACAGCTTAACATAATCCTAACTTTTAAATATATATGTTGCTAACCTTGCACTAATTGCTATTTATCTACAGCAGCTAGCATATAGGTGACAGTTATGGGCATTATTCTATGACATTAGGGTTAGACATTCTCAAGACAATGTTGTCATATTTCCTAATAAAATGTATCTATTAAGGCAAATATTCTCTCATTTTACCCCATACTAGGAGACCCCATGGCTTTCTTTTTTTCTTGTTTATCTATTGAGTTACTTATTCTAAGTTGTTCTTATAAAAGTTATTTCCATACAACATCTATAGTATCAAGGATGAGTTTCATATAAATACCAAATTGAAGTAATTTGCAAGGGGGGGGGGGGGTGTCTTTCCCCATCGAACCCTAGTTGGACATAATACTAATGTTCATGGACTCTAGTCATATATATACGTAGTTGAAGACAACATTTTTATTTTATTTTATACAAGAAACTAACATTTATTATTGTTTAATAAACATGGAACTCTTCACAGAGGACAAACATGGACTGTGGACTTCAGGAATAATGCAAAACATTTTCCTCTAAAGCAGTTGGCTGATATCTCTATAAAAGAGGGGAAACACATTACCTGTCCTAAGATCTGAGGCTCACTGAAAAATTAATCTCGGGGGGATATTTTTTGCATTGATAAATAAATCATAATCTACTTAATCGTCCCGGACAGGCTGTGTTAGGTTTATTATACCATTTCACAGAGCTTTACAGTTCCTGCTGGACTGCAGAAGCACCTGCCAGCCAGAACTCAGAGCGACTCTACTGCTTAACTAAGACATCTGGTACATTTTAAACTGTAAGTTACAAACATTCCTTTTATATCAGAATATGCATTTTGAACATGTGTCCCATTCATTGATAGGCTATTTCATATTTTTACTGTGGGATGACATGGTCTGAAGGTGGCATGCTTTGCCCATGTGCTAATCACAATGGCACTGAACAGGAAAAATATCATAGGCTATTTTCTGTGTAATAGCGTGGTTGTGCGCGTCTGTAGTGTGTTCTAAAAATGGAATATGTTTTCATCTTTGGCGGCGTGCAGAGGTCAATGTAGTAGGGCGTTGAACATTTCTCTTGGAGGGCGAGGAGAACCATGATATTTTCTTTCCAGCATGTGTGTGTGTGTGTGTGTGTGTGTGTGTATGTGTGTGTGTGTGTGTGTGTATGTGTGTGTGCGGGTTCGTGCGTGCGTGTGTGTGTGTGCGTGTCGTCCCCGTTCTCTCTTTGTCCCTCCTCCATAGTAAGACTCAACCGGAGCGCTATCAATCTGCTCGCATCCTGCTGCAACCAGGATGAGCCACCACAACAACCTTCACTTCACTTTCACATTCATTTAACCCCTATCTCTGACCAACCGGCCGGCCACGATCCATGCTTTGCCTTCCTGACAGGCGATATCGCTCTCCATTTTCCCGGAGAATATCGGCCGTTACTTCCCACTGAAAGAGCATGCCCGAGACGGGGGCGGCAGCCGCCGCCGCTGCAGCCGCGAGTAGCAGCTCCTCCGACAGCAACGAGACCTCATCACGGCACAGACACCGATCCCAAGGAGAGGGAGACAAAACAGACCAAAGTGCTGCCCCCCAGCAAACGTCCTCCGGTGTGTTGGGTGAGTCCCTCTTTCGAAGAATCGATGTGGATAAGGTCGGAAATTCAATGTGAAACAGCAGCGGCGGGACAGGTGGATGTGATGGAGAAACAAGATGATGATGATGGCATCACAATACACCGCACCGTCCTTTTGTCTTTAGCTACACCGGGGCCAGCATAGGCTACCTCTTGATTGTTTGGTTAATGCTGTTTTCAAGGAATATATTTGTCCATAAAGATCAGCTGCATCATCGCTCTCATTACAGACAGACTTCACCCAAAATGTCTGTAGCTTATGTCTGTAGTTTATGTCTATCCCAAGCCTGGGATGTTTAGCCTAATATCCTTCAATATCCTGTTTGGCAGCTTTCTGATACATTAACTTTCCGATGTTACCCATGCAATAGTGTTACTCGGATGATGAGCACGAATAAAACGCTATGGGCTACAATTTAAACAGCCACTCACACACTGAGACCCGGCGTGCACAAAGGCAGATGTATCGTTATAATGACGTAGGCCTAATGATGATCTTGATTGTGTTTTGTGATTATCTGTGATAGTAAAACCTCGGCCAACATCCTGCGTGAGTGAACGACGTCAGTTATCTGTTCATTTATGCGTCGCGCATATGTTCCGGTCGCCGCGGCCTGTCTGATCATTTGGGGATACGGTGTAGCCTTCATTCGAGCAGACCGGGAAACGCGTCAGCTGCGGGGGGTTCTTTTCATATGTGGGGCCGCAGAGGCAGCGTGCTCCCCGTGAGTTGTGGTGCAGAATGATGCAGTGTAGCAGTAGCCTGTCTGGAGACGAGGGCCCGCCGTAGCCAGGGTAGGCAAGGTAATCGGAGAATGCTGTTGGCGGAGCTGCGTGATGTCATGATGTCATGATGTTATGATGTTGTAACACCATTTGAACAACCTGGCCACAATGTCTCAGGAGACATGATCACATGTCAGGGTAACCACAGACATTGCAGTCTGGAAACAGCAGTCTAAACCCATGATGAGGTGATAAGTTATGGCGCTTATTTATATGACTAGAGTGTGTCCAAATATGGGTTTTTACAGACTGAGCCTATTATTCCTGAACTCAGTAACTCCCTTGAAGCATGATTGTACGTTCCCCCTCTCGTTAGATCTACCATCTATTATGGTAGAGGATTGGGGTTGGGTGACTTTCATCAGGATTATCATGATATCACATAACTGCCTCCACACGTGTCAGTGTCTGTCAGCGCAGCCTCTACACAGGGTGGTGATATCTCTAGTTGAGCTTTTGGTTTTAGCTTAGAAGGATTTTCCCCATTGGGAGGGCTTGGATGTTCATTCATTCCCAATGTCTTCACCATATTTTCCTAATCCCTGGGATTGCTTTGATCCTTTACGTCCATCTTCCATTGTGAGTTCAGCCCATCTCGGTCCCTCATTCCGTAGATTAATTGCAAGTCCATCATGGAAAACAGTGTTCTAAGCCTTTCCGATTACTCTGACTGGTAGGGGGCTCATCATGCTGATAAGATACTGTTACAATAGCTGCTCAAATCAGGGCATGTCATTTGTGGTTACCCTCAGAGTGCTTTGCGTTTGGTGGGACATTCATTATTGAAAAGCGATACCTGCAGTAGGCTAGGATCTCCCCTGACCTGGTGAAGGTGGGACTCAGGAACTGTACTTCGAAAACCCACTCTCTAGTTACTGTACATCCCTCCTGTCATTCCATTCCATCTCATTAAATGATGCTAATCATCATAATTATATACAGTACATCTCGTACATGCATATAGCCAGGATCCCAAAAAAACCAGACGAGGCATTGGCAGTGAACTCAAACTTGATTTAGAAATCAGCATTTGAGATTGAGCAAAGCACAGCTCTATCAAATGCTGTTCTGGTGTGCAGGTATGAACTCGCTCTGTCTAAAACGATCAGATCATGCTTTTTTTTTCATTGCCTGTTCAACTTCTGCAAGTGGCACCAAATCTATTCTGAGACCGTGGTGAGATATGAGGGATCCATTTTCATCTGTGTAAACCTGTTTAACAGAGTCCCTGTCTCCAGAGCTCAGCATTAATAAAGGCACCTCACCCTGTGCAAAATGCATGAGTGAAATGTTTTAGGCACTCTGCACACATCCACACACACTTGGCAGGGACTCCACTGTCTCTCTCTCTCTCTGCCTCTCATTATTCCTCACCGAGATGTTCTCAGCTCTGCTTTAAGCAGATTTAGATAGGTTCAATGTCACACAGCAGGTGGGTTTAAACACACCAGTGTGGACACTCTGAACGACAAAGGCAACAAACCTCCAACTGGTGGAGAAAGCAGTGCTTTCTGCGTCTTAGGACAGGAGGACAGGGCACCACCAACATGCCATGTGTCTCCCATAGCACCATGTACTTGAGTCTTGGCGCAGTATGTGGCTGTGTGCCATCGAACGACTTGTGTCTAATGGCGTTTCTGTCTTTGCATGTGCGATGCGGGGCACGATCTTCCCGGTGTCCTCCCTCTTGTATCCTCTTCCAGAAAGCCTGCTGAGCTGGACGTTATCTGTATGAGTGATCTGGGAAATGGCTAAGTGTGGGGTGACCTTGCTGCCAGTAATAAGATAGTTGTCTGGCTGTAATATATTACTGATACTCTGTAGGCCTCCCCCGACACTGGGCCTTTTATAGCCTCTACCTGACTGCAGGGAGGGGAGGGGCTGCTGAGTGATTTCATATGTCTGCTAACGAGTCTGTCACATCTCTGCGTTAACCATTATTTGTCAAATGGAAGATGCTAGTCCTGCCTCGATAGGAATGAATAAGCACCAGAGGCCTTATTCATACGTGTCGTCTTTTCGTGGCGAATGAAATAGCTTGAATGAAAAAACCGACTACTGTACCTGGATGGGCTTAGAGAGGTCATGTCAGAACACAATGATGATGATGATGATGATGATGATGAGACATATTGCTAATAGTGGGAGACATAAAGATAGCTTCTGTTAGTGTTGACTTAGGGACATATTTGGAGGTGATGATGGTGTTTTTCAGTCTGACCTGGGAGGGAGGTCTTCTTTAGCAACGTCTGCCTTTACGATCCCATTCTCTGTCTCCAGTTGCTGTCTTGTGTTGCTAAATGCTATTCCAGACCTGAGGACTGCAAGGGTGGCCTCATATGTACGTGTACCTCCTCAGGTCAGAATGTCACAACAACCCCACAGTGTGTCTCCCTTCTTAACGTGGTTGAGGTCGACTCCATGTGATTTCAGTTGGTTCAGGACGTGAATGGGTGTGAGATACATGAATTTGAATTTCAAAGCCATCCCCTCAAGTGGGTTAACTGAACCGGAATTAACTGGAAAAGTTGCTTGATCTACTTTAGATGCACATGTTTGTAGTATAGCTTTACCCATATCATTAGAAAGGCCTTGTTTTCCAATAGCCTGTAAGAAACTGTAACCCAAACAAAACTGAATCCATGCCTTCATGGAGTTTACAGTATGGAGTTATAGATAGTTATAGAGTTATAACATAGTTATAGATGAAAAAAGATCTAAAGACTATGACGTCTCAGATAGAGAGGTGGAGAGAAATACTGGTCGACTTGTATTCCACGTTGGATGGAAAACGTCGATTTAGCGATACTGAGGCTCTTTGAATGTCTTTGCATGTCATCATGTGATCGCAGCAGAGTCAATATGGCTACTCTGGTGTGTAACTGATATTGCATTCCTAAGGGGAACGGGAGGATTAAATGCATTCGGTTGCCCCATCCTTTATCCTCACTGTGTACTGACTATGGAGGGGGGGGGGGGGGGGGGTTAGGGGGGGGATTTTTTTGTTGCTAAGCAAGGCCAAAGGAGGTACAATGACCATGGAGAAGAATGCTGTTTTTAGCTTTAGTCATGAGGAATTGCACCAGACCAACTGTTCTCTACCCTCCACCCTGCTGAAGGGCTTTTCTGACTGTGCCGCAGGTAACCTACGGGGGGGGTGAAACACACCCTGTTATTCCACATCCAAACATTAGCAGATAGCAGAGACCACAATGCATCAGTGCATTGCAGTCTCCCTCCTCTCTCTCTCCCTCTCTCTCTCTCTCTTTGTTTCCTTCTTTACCAATAGATAAGACAGGAAACAGGACACATCTGGATCCTTTGTCACCTTGGGGGTATGGATGGCGTATAATCGCATAAACATAATGATCTTATACATATCAGTGTCTCTTGTGTTTTGAAAACAGGATTTTACCCACAATATTGTGTTTCTCATTGTCATGTTGTGCTACTGTTGTCCCTACTGCAAGCTGTTACTAGAGGGTTGCGATTGTGCAGCGTTGCATGACATCCCAGCACAAATTGCCTGTCAAAACAAGCCGTAACACCATCTACATAAATTCCTCTTGCACCCCTTATTTCAAGTTTTGAGAACAGTCTGAAATGTTTTTTTTCTCACACACTCACTATCCCGCAGAAGCGCTGGGATCGTCAGACTGTCTCTTGTCTGTGAGAAGTGCAGGCCCTCGAGATGAGACTGTTGAGACTCAACCGTCAAGGAGGAGCTTAACTTGCTTCTGAGTCTTAATTGCAGCCTTTTCTCTAAGTGCTTCTAATGTCTTGAATGAACTTCAATTGGTCCAATTTGATTGAATTCAATGGATGTTAGCTTTAGCCTTGGAGCAATTACCCACTGTGATGAAGTGATGATAGCTACATAACTGCCGCTGAATCTTTCATTTTACAGTATATCTTAACTATATACATATAAAGTTATATTTTTTTATGTTTGACACACAGTACCGTATATTTCATCGATGCTGTTGATACATTTTGCTGCCAACCTAGAACCTGTCCTATGTTTCTAATAATGTACAATATGCTCTTTATTATAGTTTTTAGAATATGTGGTTCGTGATTTAATTACGATAATGTCACGGGTAAATCACCTGTTAGGATATTCATACGCTGCAGTAGATTTGTTTATCACGTTCCCTTGACAACGCTTGTCTTTTCGGGAACTATATTTCTCAGTGCAAGGCAGAGACCACTACAATCTGTCACAAAATACATTCTTAAATCATTGGGTTTTTTGCATTTGCTGTTTAATCGTTGTGTAGAAGTAACAATGCCCTGAAATCGATCTATTGATCTATCGTCAATATTGTCCACTGCTGGTCGTGCCTAACAACTCCCCATACCGGTGACAATATTGCCGATAAACCACGGCTTCTCTGGCATTATTACCATAATCTTCACCAAGTTCATGTTGAAAGGCAAAGGAGTTAAAGTGCCAGCATGGTCACTGAGTGACAGAGGAAGTCATCCTGTAATAGTCATCGAGTGATAGAGGAAGTCATCCTGTAATAGTCATCGAGTGATAGAGGAAGTGTAATTTGCAGTATAATTTGCAGTTATCGCCAAGTCCTCAGGGGATCGATCCGTCTGGGAGCCTCTCATGTACCCAGGACGAGAGTAGCAGTCCTCAGAGCTGAGATCAGCTAACCATTGACTGACCACTGGTGTCCCAGTAGAATCATGAACAACACCCAGGCAGGCGTCACACACATCCCACTACTACACTGGTGCACCATCAGTCATTGTCTCAGCGTTGGGATGGGGGCTAGGAGATGACAGGGGGGTCGGAGGTATGGATGTATCAGGGGTAGTTGGTGGTAATAGAAATCTGAGCACCGGCTCATTGTAATGCATGGACCGGAAAGAGGAATGGTATCAAACACGTGTGACACTGACTTGTTACCATTCCTCATTCCGTTCCCTGCATTACAATGAACCTGTCCTCCGATTTCTACCTCCACCAGCCTCCTCTGGTATGTATGTATGTATGATTGATGGATGGATGGATGGATGGATGGATGGATGGATGGATGGATGGATGCTTCACCTCACTATTTATGACGTACTGCAATCATGAGTTGATCGCACCATATAATTCCATCCCATTGGATAACACCAACTGTATTCTGGGAATAAGCCCTGAAGGTGATTTGCAATGTTCGTACAGTAAAGGGAACAAAAACCACAAGGATGGTGGTGGTGGACCATGTTGGAAG
This sequence comes from Argentina silus, assembly GCF_951799395.1. Classification (NCBI taxonomy): domain Eukaryota; kingdom Metazoa; phylum Chordata; class Actinopteri; order Argentiniformes; family Argentinidae; genus Argentina; species Argentina silus. The sequence continues at coordinate 3,237,145 of NC_139660.1, read as the reverse complement.
TGTCAAAACATGGGACTTTAGGGTGAGCTATCCCTTTAGAGATAAGCTCCTAAAAATAGACTGCCTATGATCACAGTGATAGTAACTAAATGTGAGAATTGCTTGAAGCAGCAGTGCAAGCCATTAAAATAGGGCATCTTATTTTATACACCAGGGATGGAAAGCAGACAAGCACCCTGGTAGTCATAATCACCTATCACTCCAATATCTGTTTAGTTGCTGTTTTGGAGTGGCTACCCACCCCCTTTTTTCATTTAAGTGTTCTTTTTAAGAATGTAGTTCATTGCTCCCTCCTTTAGTGTCCGACAGTGGTCTGACAAAGGCCATCGGTGTCACCGGAATATCTACAATGAGAGTATCTGTTATTGGAGCACGGATCTGTGGTCTTAGAGATCAAAGGGTTAGGGTTAGGGTTAGTAAAAAAGAAAGTCCATTATACCCAGTGGTTGACTATGAATATACAGGAGAGGACAGTACATTACAAATCTCATTCATGCTGGAGGTGGTGCAAGGGTTAACAAGTTTGCCTTTCAATGGCTTGACACGGGAGTGACTGGCACTATGCAGATGAATGAATCCCTTTTTCTTGAATTGTCCATTTTAGTGTCAGAAGTGGGTCAGAACCTCAAACACTCAAACACTAATGCCCTCTTTCAAAGCACCTTAAAAATGCATGAGTCTGCAAACTGTATTCTACTGAAAAAAAACAAGTTTAGGGGGGGGGGTCCTCACCTCACAAACACCCAGTCTCTGTCGATTTCGTAAAACCCCAGATTCATATTTTTCTCTGCAGACATTTTCTGTCTTTCCCCTTTTTCCCCCCACTATGTATCCCCTTCTTCTTGAGTCTCAACAGGATTCGGGTTAGTGAAGACCTAACCTTTACACATGAGACTACATAGCTGGGAGCTTCACCACATGTTCTGTCCTCCTCCTCCTCAGAAAGAGTCCACAAGAGCTGCATCACTTCTCTCTTAACAAGAGAGATGTTTATTATGCAACAGTATTCTGTCCAGTGCCCATAATGGCCAGGCGTAGTCATGTTTGTGTAGTGGATGTGTGTGTTAAATCCATGTGCCTTTGTCCCTGTGTCCATTAGAGGATCTTCCTCTTGTGTGCGGGGCTTTGTCTGGGACTACGACTGGAACTGAGCAGGGCTGTCATTTGGACACACAAAAGCTGCTATTCATTAACTGTATTCAAGCGCCATTCGCTTATTCATAATTTGTAATCCCCTCCCCATCACAATGCTCAATTCAACCCGTTAGATAACCAGCCTGTGCATCTCTGAGGAAGTCTGTGTTGAGTGTGTATGAAAGGGCCTCAACACTGGCTCCCTTTCATGATTGTTACCTGGATGAATAGACAGCATTGTGGCGTGCCACTTCACCATTTTGACCACCGTTTACACCAGCTTTCTCCGCGATTCATGAATGACTGGTATATTCCTCTCTGTCTCGCGATGCGTCGATAGAACCGGCGCCAGTTGAAAAGAGCTAGCCTGGAATGAACCTTGTATCTGGCACCAAAAAAATGATTCCTGTGCTTGTATGTTGGTTCGCCTCCCTCCACTGAAGCTACCCCGCCTTGTCCTCAGGGCTCTGGCTCCCAGCCATTGGGTTTGGTGTCACATGCAGTCATTGTTAAACGTCCCAGACGAGTCCCCATTATCCTTACTGAGACTGTTCATGAAGCACAGCTCAGACCAGCCCCAACCACCAGCATGACCATCTTATTCCTCTCACCAGGGAGGGGACGCTGACGGCCATTAGAGGATCTTCCTCTTGTGCGCGGGAGGGGACGCTGACGGCCCCTCCCTACCTCAGATATAAAAAGAGAATTTATTCCCGTAAATGTGGATTAAGTCAGGAGACAGTCTGTCATCTCGTAGGGCTCTGATCATTGGTCTCAGCCTGTGATGAGTAGAATGCACATTGTGACGGGAGCCTTGTTAGAGGATTGCACTGATGAATACAATGTGGTGGTTCTGTCTGTCTGGTGCAATTACGGCTGATGTTTTATTCAAAGACTCAATCGGTATTCATATCACAGCCTTTCTTGCTGACCCCTTGAGAAGAGGAGGGGTTTGATAACAAGGGGATGAATCAGACATGGAGTGAAATACCTAACACATTCCATTGCGTGTTTCTATTTTACCTGTACCTAGCAATGTAGCCAGGGTAGCTAGTACAGTACTTTTGTTTTTGTTTTTCAGGTAAATCACCCTAAATATCAATGTTAGCTGGATGATCCACTGAATGAGGGTACTCAGGGTTACTCACTGAATGAGGGTACTCAGGGGTACTCACTGTATGAGGGTACTCCAGTGATGATGCCATTGTGAAGACTGGCATGGTGCAGCTTAGGAGAGGTGATACTGATGGGACTGGTGCCAATAACTGGATCAAGAGTCCTCTACCACTGGATCAGCACTACAACACTGTGTGTATGTGTGTGTGTGTGTGTGTGTGTGTGTGTGTGTGTGTGTGTCGAGTGCTGGCACTGGCACTGGCATTGCTCACAGGAGTGCCACAGACTGGCATGATGCCATGGAATGAATGAGACAGACAGAGAGAGAGAGAAGAAGAGGGGGAGGAGAGAGAGGGAGACAGAGAGAGGGGGGGGAGGGCGAGACAGTGAGAGGGGGAGGAGAGAGAGAGGGGGGGAGGGAGAGAGAGAGGGTGAGACAGAGAGACAGAGAGAGAGAGAGAGAGAGAGAAGAAGAGGGGAGGGGAGAAAAAAGGAGGGGAGGGGAGAGAAGGAGAAAGAGGGAGTCAGGGGGTGATGGGGTAAGAGGCAGGGTGAGAGGAAGAGGGAGTCAGGGGGTGATGGGGTAAGAGGCAGGGTGAGAGAAAGAGGGAGTCAGGGGGTGATGGGGTAAGAGGCAGGGTGAGAGGAAGAGGGAGTCAGGGGGTGATGGGGTAAGAGGCAGGGTGAGAGAAAGAGGGAGTCAGGGGGTGATGGGGTAAGAGGCAGGGTGAGAGGAAGAAGGTGGGTGAGAGAAAGAGAGGGATGGTTTGGTGGATGAGAGAAGAGAGAGAGAGAGAAGGAGGGAGAGAGAAGGAGGGAGAGAGAGCTGCCTGTTAAGGAAATGAGAGGCTTTTATATCTGCCAACATGTCTGTGTATCCAGCTGCCGCAGGAG
>NC_139660.1:3171501-3219001 GCF_951799395.1 Argentina silus | reverse complement strand
CAATGAGCCCGTCCTCCGATTTCTGCCTCCGCCAGCCTCCCCTGGCCTACAGTGCACATCCAGACAGAGCGCATCGGAGCGGAGCAGCAACTTTGACCCCTGCTGTAGGCCTGTATATGATATATCTGTATAGATCTAAAAATAGACAGATATATCTGTCTGCCTGGGGTCGTCTCCAGCCTGAGGTTCATCTCAACACCTGTTAGGGCCGGGTTCTTTACACAGAGATAGATGGATATGAAATCCTTATCATTGGGTGTTTTTTTTTCAACGACAGCGGTGGCAGGCTTTTGTTCCAACCCAGTGCTTACTTAATTACACACCTGTTTCAACTCAACTCACGAATCAGGGTTTGGTAATACTGGGCTGGGGCAAAAGCAGCCTTCATGCCCTATGGGTTTCTAGGACTGGGATTGAAGAACATTAACCTAACCTACCAGGGGGCACAGTAATGTACTGTAGTGGATGGTAAACCCAAGTAAACCAAGTTTACCCACCTTTTTATTAGGCTAAATAGGTTATTAACCAAGTTTACCCACCTTTTCTACTAGATCAATGTTATGTGCATTAGGGTTTGGGGTTTACCCACCAAGGGTTTTATTGTACTCCGACATCCCCGGGTGTATAGTCTGTCTGTGGCCATCGTCTGTGGTATGACACGTCTACAACGCCATCGTAATCCACTGCCTGGTGTAATAAGGAGTTGTTGTGTGTGTTCTGCAGGAGTTTGTGATGGGGATCAAGGAGATGCCTCGCCTGGCCCGCTTCATCCCCAAGATCATGCTGGCCATCACTGTGACTGCGTGTGACGAAGTGTACCGGAAGATCGCCTGCTGGCTCAACGACATGGGTGAGACGGCGGAGGCGCCTCGCTCACTTCTACGAGGCAGAAGGCCTGGGTTAAGAGGGTGTTTGGCCAGCTTTAGAGCTGGAGAGCTACACACACATCAGAGCTGGATGGATGTGTAGTGTGTACAGTACCAGTCTAAAGTTTGGACACGCCTTGCCAAGAGTGTGCAAAGCTGTCATCGAAGCAAACGGTGGCTACTTTGAAGAATATAAAATATAAAACATATTCTGGTTTGTTTAACGCTTTTTTGTTTACTACATAATTCCATATGTGTTCCTTCATAGTTTTGATGTCTTCAATATTAATCTACAATGTCGAAAATAATAAAAAATAAAGAAAAACCATTGAATGGGAAGGTGTGTCCAAACCTTTGACTGGTACTGTATAATCAGTGGGGACGACGGTGAGGCTAACACGGCGCGTTGTGTTGTCTTCCCGCAGAAAACTACAGACTCCAGAGTGCCTATGAGAAAAATCTCATCATCAAAATGGTTCTTGTAAGTGAAAATCCATCGAGTGTTTTTCCATTTGATGTGGAAATGTAACACGTTTTGGATTCACACAAGTAATGACTGAAATAATGGATTCGAACCAATTCAAACTTTCATTCCAATTGGTTTTCCGATACTTAAATTCCTTTCCCTTCTTTTCTTGCAGTTTCAGTTTGTAAATTCTTATCTCAGCCTTTTCTACATTGGATTCTACCTCAAAGACATGGAGCGGCTGAAAGAGGTAGGACGTTCCCAGACCCCAGCACCTCTCCCTCTGTCATTCACTCTTTCATTTCATTTCATTTCATTTCTAAAAACCCGTTTCACCTCTGCAGTCTTTCATGACCCCTCTCCCCTCACATGGTGTTGTTCTCTCTCCATTCTGTCCATTCCTCCGTCCGTCTATCTCCCTCTCTTCCCTCTCTCCCTCTCTCTCTGTGGGTGTGTTAAAGCTGTTGCTGGTGTTCTCACTGGCCCAGAGCCTTCTGAGGCAGATGAAGGACAATCTGCTGCCCTTCCTCTTCCTCAAGATCCAACTCCTCTTCGTCGCTCTACCCCGGGCCTACAAGACCAGCTTCTGGTCCAAAGTACGCCCCTCTGTTAGGGTTAGGGTTAGGGTTCAGGGTGAGAGGTCAAACCCAGACCACCCTCCCCCCCTGACCTGAGTCAGTCACGTGTCATATGTGTTCTGTTTCAGTTGGGCTGTAGATGGTAGCGTTACCGTGCATATGCTGCCATTCGTTGCCGGCTTTGAACGTTTCTTGTTTGTGGAAATCTGTGTTTTTTTCTGCCATACAACTGCTAAATGTTCAAAAGGTATTCGTGACGAGGCGTCACTAACTGGTGGAAGTAGTATAGTGTAGTCTAGTTCACGGCTTGGCCTAATTCAGTTGTTTACCTGTCTCATGATCGACTGACCCAATCGCATTCCTGTATGAATGCTGTGTCTGTTTCCAAATGTTCCACAGTTGGTTAATTGCTTGTTTCATTTGTTTCTCCGTGAGAATGTTTGATGATGGAACATTTTTCATGTCTTTTAAGTAGTGTTATATTTCATATAGACTGCATCTGACTTACACATAGACGGCATCAGACTTAATGTCCTGGTGGATTTAAACAGTTGTCGATTGGGGCTTGTGCTGTCTCTCTCTCTCTCTCTCTCTCTTTCTCTCTCTTTCTCTCTCTCTCTCTCTCTCTCTCTCACTATCCGTCATGCTCTCTGTCACTCTCCCTCTCCCTCTGTCCATCACCCTCACCCTTTCCTGCTCTCCTGGTGTGTTTTGCTTGACATCTTTCATCGTTTCCCCGTGGTGTTGGAAGCACTCACCAGCAGCTATATCCAGCACATACATACATCACACTGACACAATGTGTCTGATCTTGCTTTGTGTGGCAGTTCAAAGGCCTGCTCAAAGTTGACCTACCTCTGGTGAAAAGGGATAAGCACGCTTGAACCTCAATGCATCAGAAACCTGTCCTATGTCTAATAATCATATTAAGTGCATATTATTTCTGTGTCGATTCTGTACAGTTTTCTTCTTCCATGGTATGTCTTCCCCTACACTTGTTTGTGTATAGTTGTGTGAATCGGAAAAATATTCTCTACATGTGCGCCCCTGAAGTAAAGCTCTGTGTGGGGCTCGATGTAAACCGACTAATTTGCCGGTCGTCAATGACGACCGCGAATGATGTGCCGCTGCTGTATCTGTAGTTTGCGCTTCGTCACGGTTTGCAGTGAGATGCCGCCGCCTATCTGTCTGCGTGCCCTGGCCTCACCTCCGAGGCCACAGCGCTGTGTTCAGTGTTCTGTGTGACAGCATTCTTGTCTGGTGGTTTTCACGGTTGTGATTTTCGCACAGTTGGCTGAGCTGTTACACCGTGTGTGGAGTGAACGTGCCAGTATTTGAATGGGTGTGAACCGCTTGTGGTTTTCAGCTGATACCGCTTGTGGTTTTCAGTCCAGGTTGTTGTCCACCGTTTTTTGATGACTTTCCCATTGTTTCGTAACCCTGAAGTTCCACAGCGTGCTGTAGGTATCTGATCACGTACAAATCATGGCGTAGGCCGACCCAAACAATCCAGTGAGTCGTGTGTTATTGAAGCGCCCCTCACTGATTGGTTGTGGTCATACCCCTCTGCCCTGAGTGACCCCGCCCCTCTCCTCCCCGTCAGATGCTGGCCACTCTGCTCATCATCCGCCAGTTCCTCCAGAACATAAAGGAGGTGCTGCAGCCTTACCTGTACGAGCGCCACAAGCTGGGGGAGCTCACACTGCGCGGCGTCTGGGACCTGCTGGTGTCGGCACTGCTCAAATACGGACGACTGGCCGCAGGAAAGGCCCAGGCTTCTCCCACCGACCAGGCCATGCCGGGCCCGGGCCTGAGGGGGACCAGACCTGGGGTGGGTCTGCCAGAGCGCAGGTAAGGCTAATGTTACACCACAGTGTGTCAGTGACCATCATTAGCCTCTTGAGCAGATTGGCTTATTGCATATCAGTCAAATTAGGCATATGTGGATGTGAATGTCCACATATATGAATTTTATGAATAATGTACTACCTTCAGACCTGCATGCATCTGTGCTTGATTGTGTTTGCCTGGTGCAATTGAACCAATGGAATAGTCCCAAAAGGGCCCCGCCCATCCAGCAGTCCAGGCAAGAAAAAAAAGAAAAAAAAAGTTTTTTTTAGTGGGGCAGTCCCACTCCTATGATTTTTATTTTTATTGGATAGAAATAGTGAAGAAAGACAAGGAGGAAAGTAAGGAGAGGGTATGTCAGCAGGGCATGGACCAGATTCAAACCCATGCCGACATGGGCATACGTGTGCACTGTAGGCCGTGGTGCTAGACCACTGGACCACCATAGCTATTTGACCCCCGGGTCTGACTGCCTCTGCTCTTCTCTGTGTCCCCCAGGGAGAAGAAGTGTCTCAACGGGGGGTGCGGGGTGCCGGACGAGGAAGACGGGGAGAGGGACGAAGGGGACAGCGGCAGGTTCAGCGAAGGGGAGAACGAGGAGGAGAGCCTCATCGACTGCGGCCTGAAGCTGAGGAAGGTCAGCTTCATCGAGAAGAGGGACAGAAAGCCCACCGGAGCCGGCTCCCCCCAAATGGAGGACAGTTTCCTGGATGAAGGGAGCCCCACCATGGTGGAGAAGGGGATGGACCCGGCCTCCGTGTTTGAAATGTGCGATGACGACGATGACAACGTGGTCCCGGATTCGAAGGAGATGGGAGGAGGAGGAGGAGGCGGGGGGGCGGGCGAGAACATGGCTGCCGCCCCGCTGCCTTCTGGGCTGGAGAGCACCGTGTTGCCGCGCCACCGCAAGAGGGGGAGGAGCCTAGAGAGGATGGATTCTAAGGCCAAGAGGGAGTCGTGGATCGACCCTCCGGAGCAGCAGGAGAGCAACACGCTCACACAGGCGGACATAGAGAGCTGCATGCAGACCTACGAGGTAGGAGGCTGTCATTCAGTCTGATGGTTGTAATGCAGCAAGTCGTGACAAGGGCCTTACCTATGAGGCTCATGTAAGCCTAAGGGCTTCATATTGTAAAACCTAACTCTGTCAGTAAATCTTATCACGCACTCTGGTGGTAATGCATTCATGTACAGTCGTGATCTTCACAAAGTTGAAATGGGTTCTACATTGTAAGCCTAATCCTCCTCTCAGGCAATCTTTGCAACACGAGCCATGTAGACTAACTATCAATACATTTCAATGTCAACACTGAAACAGCATTAAATATCAGAATAAACAGAATCAAACTATCTCAGTCAGAGTCACTACCTGTAGCTCAATAGACTATCCCAAACACTTGCTTTTCATTCAGCATGCAAATCAATACAATCTGAATGATTCTGTCAACTCTCTAATTAATTTATTTGGTAACCAGAATGTTACTACCCCGATGAATCTGGTAACTACAGATAAAGATGTAACGGCTGCATGTTGACAAAATTTACTTTTTGTTATTACTGTGTAATAACAGTTAATTACATGTAATAACACCAATACATTAGAATTCAATGTTATAGTCAGTGTTACTTGTGTAACCGTGCTGAGATTTGACACCATGCTACACCCTCCACTCCCCAAAACAACTGTCAGCACCACTAAACCATAAAAGCTCAGCTGTCAGTGTTCGGGACGACAGATCTCAGGCCAGAGAAAACCACCACTAACTGACCTCAGCCCACGTGCAACCGAAGGGAAAACATCATGTGTTTTTTGTCCCTCCCAGGACACCTTCCAGGACTACCAGGAGATGTTTGTCCAGTTCGGCTACGTGGTGCTCTTCTCCTCCGCCTTCCCATTGGCTGCCATGTGCGCCCTCATCAACAACATCATCGAGATCCGCAGCGACGCCTTCAAGCTGTGCACGGGCCTGCAGAGGCCCTTCGGACAGAGGGTGGAGAGCATCGGCCAATGGCAGACGGCCATGGAGGCCATGGGCCTGATCGCCATCATAGTGAACTGTTACCTGATTGGCCAGTGCGGCCAGCTGCAGCGCCTCTTCCCCTGGCTCAGCCCTGAGATGGCCATCATCTCCATCGTCATCCTGGAGGTACCAGTATGCTCCAGACCAGTAGGGGCACTGTCTATAAACACTGTCTATAAGCACTGTTTATAAACACTGTCTATAAACACCGTCTATAAACACCGTCTATAAACACTGTCTATAAACACCGTCTATAAGCACTGTCTATAAACACCGTCTATAAGCACTGTCTATAAGCACTGTCTATAAACACCGTCTATAAGCACCGTCTATAAGCACCGGCTATAAACACCGTCTATAAGCACCGTCTGTAAGCACCGTCTATAAACACTGTCTATAAACACTGTCTATAAGCACTGTCAGCTTATGAGTCCTTAGAACAGCCTGTCTGCTGTTCATGTGTGGCTCAGTTGGTAGAGCATGGTGCTAGCAATGCTTAGGTTGGGGGTTCAATTCCCACTGGGACCATACATATAAAAAATGTACGCAAGCACTGTACGGTAGGTCACTTTGAATAAAAGCGTCTGCTAAATAGAATATGTGTTGTTATACTACATACATATATAGATGCCCACATCCATTTATGATCCTGTACACAAAGGTGGCTCATAGAAACTGTAACCAAATCAATCTCTTATGATCACACTGGTGAATTGTGATTTCGTAAACTGCTCCCATTCTAACACAGTATGTGCCTATTCCACTTCAACCTCAGTGTGTTAGGAACAGTACCACTGTACTAAACACAGTTCCAGCATCAGGTTAGATTGGCATACTCCCAATAGCTGAGGTAAGGACATGCTGAGGGAAAGCTGATCTGAGACCTGCTCTATGAAGGATTATAGCATTATAGACCTGTCCCTCAGGAAATCACCCCATTGAGCTACGGTCATATTAGCGTCGTCCAAAATCCACAGTATATGATGCGTTACAGAGGCGTTTTGGTGCCAAGCCTTTCTCAGAGTGCTGCCTTAAGGCAGTTTCTCAGCTCAGGCTGTTTGTGATCATCATTTAAACCGTTCATAAGAAAATACTTCATACAAATATAAATACTTCATCAAGTACAGACACCTCATCAAATATTGAAGTAAAGAAGCATATAGACCGTAGCTGTAGAATCTAAGGGTTGACTAGTTTACCAGGGATCCCTGGGGTCATGCAGCCTCGTGACACAAGGTCTCCTCATCTCTCTTTCAGAATTGTGTCTATGTCGGCACTTTATTGCATATAAATGGGTGAGGGCCCATTGCAGTAAATATTATGAAGTGTGTTATGAGGGTGTGTCATTCCTGTGTATTTCTGTGGCTGTTGAAGAGCTCAGGGTTGGTGAGTGATGGCCCAGTAGCTATGACCAGTCACTGTACCTACCTGTGGTAAATGTCAAACGTTACATGAGCTGTGAAAATGCTCAGAACTCTGTAACCCAGCCAGGGGGAGCCTTTCTAGGAGCTCGATGTACAAAATAAACACCCTGACTGTAGCGCGCTGTAGCCACAGGTAAACACCCACTACAATTCAAATCTTACAAAAATAATTATGGCAATTAAAAAAGAAAAATTCATGTTTCGTTCTTGGGGGTAGCATACCTTGACTGGATTTTCTTTTCATTTTCTCTCTCTCTCTCTCTCTCTCTCCCTCTCTCTCTCTCTTTCTCTCTCTCTCTCTCTCTCTCTCTCTCTCTCTGTCCGCAGCACTTTGCTATCCTGCTGAAGTACGTCATTCACATAGCTATCCCAGACATCCCCAGCTGGGTGGGAGAAGAGATGGCCAAACTGGAGTACCAACGCAGGGAGGCGTTCAAGGTAAACACAGACCTCTACAAGCACCAACAGTAGCTTAGTCACTTAGAGTCAGGGCCACACTGATAAGGTGTGGTGATAGTGCTGAGTCATTGTGGTAGTTGGTGTGACACAGTATTGTTTCCCCCCCCCCACTGCAGAAGCACGAGCGCCAGGCCCAGCAGCACTACCAGCAGCTGCAGAGGAGGAAACGGGAGGAGGAGGAGAGGCAGAGGCAGGCCGAGCACCAGGCTCGGCGAGAGAGGGAGAGGGAGGAGGGCAAGGGGGGGGACTCCACCGGGGACCATCACCACGACAAGGGCCACGGGGGCAAGTCCCGTTCGGGCGGCGGAGGGGGAGGCGGGACGGACAAACCCAAGAGGCCCAGCACTCTCCTGGGCAACAACAACGTGATGAAGCTGAAGCAGATCATCCCCCTGCAGAGCAAGTTCTCCTCGGGCACCGCGCGCTCCCCTCAGTCGCCCACCGGAAACGAGCCCAAACTCCCGGGGTTCCTCAGCTTCAAGTTCCTCAAGTCGCCCGAGAACAAGAAGGAAGCGGCGGCCGCTGCTGCCGCCGCCGCCGCTACGGCAACTAACACCACGGCAACGGTGGCCGGCTCCCAAGAACGCTCTCAGTCACCCAGCAAGTCGTTTAACCCGGGGAAACTCTTTAACTTTGGGAAGTCAGAGGCGGGTTCCTGTGTGAACGGGGCGCAGCTACCCAGACCTGGGGAGGGCTCACAGGGGTCAGACAAACAGGCCACCAAGTCTGACCTGAACGGGGTACCGGACGAGATCCCCTCACCTGGAGGGGACGGGGGGGAGAACGGACATTCGACAGACTCTGACCCTTCTGGTCCTAAAGTCTAGTCCTACAGAGAGAACGAACTCCTGTGAGAACATAACAAGATATATCTAATACAAGGAAACAAGTGAGGTATTTACTGTGAAGCCTCCCCTCCATGCTGTTATGGGTCATGTGATGTAAACGTGGCCTGGAAGCAGTGATGGGGAAGGGACTGATGAAATGTTTGGGTCTGCTTTGTGCTGAAAGACTTCCAGGCTATATGAAGAAGACATAACCCTCCCTAACTAACCCCCGCCACCCCATAAACACACAAACACACACACACACACACACACACACACACACACTCATGCACACACGCGTGCACGCACACACACAAACGCACACACACACAAACACACACTAAATCCCCCCTTGTCTGCAATACATATAGAAATGCATGAGCTGCGTTTCTGATACTTTTCAAGCCTTTTCCAAAAAGGGAGAGCTGTATTTCTTGATTTACTCTAGTCTGAAAATTGTAAGCATCTTGGTGGCAGCTTGCCACTGTAACATAACAGCCTGGTTTTGAGGAAGAAAAAATACTTTGGTGTGTGAGAAAGAATCACAGGTTTTACATCAAACACACAATGAGAGACCTATCTTAGTTACCACAAAATGGCCGTCGGACAGATACCTGACTCATTTTTAACTGTGAGGGATTCTAGGCCTTTCGGCTTTTATACTTCGGTGAACAACAAAGTTGGGAGTAGCTGAGCAATATCAATCAGTGTTTCAAACATGAGCAGTACTGCAAAACAAGTTCTCATCACGTTCCGATCCCGTCTCCCTGAGGTGCCACAAGCTTTATTTTCAAAGCAGAAAAAGACACCAGAGCTTTGTGCGTTACCTCCCGTTGAAACGGCAATATCAGACGTGTACGTCACCGTGTGTAAACAGCAGGATGTTTGACGTTGTAAAGAGCAGGATGTTTGACGTTGTAAAGAGCAGGATGTTTGACGTTGTTGATGTGTGACGTTTGGTTAAGAAAAGCTGCCACATATCAGTACCTGTTCCCAAGAAAGAGAGAGCAAGTAGGGAGAGAGGGAGAGAGAGAGAGAGAGAGAGAGAGAGAGAGAGAGAGAGAAAAGAGAGAGGAATAGAACAAGAGAAAGAAAGTGAAAGTGACAGGGATATCTTGACGAACGCTTGGCCAGGAAAATGAGTTGAGCCAGACGCGAGGTGTGATGAAACACGCTGAGGTGGACAGAAAGTGCACCGTCTGTGCTAAGAAGGATCTGGGTTATTGTAGCCTACAATTGTGTGCCATTCTCCCTTCATCCGAGCCTGCAGAGGGGTCTTAGACAGAGGTTGCGCTCCTCCATTTCCATGCATGGCTCAAGCTAGACTCATGAGTAGAGATAGAGAGATAACATTTGCACTAAAACCCTGACGCCGTGCACTGAGAAAGACCTTTTTCTGCAGGCGGAAGGGACAACACCAGCTGGCCTCATAACATATGCAAAAGCTGGATTTTTTTAATCACTTCACAATAAATGCTGTCATATCACAGATCCCTAGTACCCACGTGCTGGTCCCAATCATTAAAATGAAAGCTTATTTACTTCATATTTACCTTTATTTATGTTGGTATTTAATTCCTTTGTTTATTTATTTGTAATCTATTTTCTTATTGAACTTTTGTTTTCTTTTTTTGGTTTACCAAAGCATCACCATTCAGTGCTGTTTAAGTCCTCAGAGCTGAATGAGAGCGTAGTTACATTTCTATAGAGATCACGCATTTCTGTGTTCCTTTTGTCGGCATGTCCAGTATTGACAGTACTACAGAATAGCCACAGGGTGGCGCCAGAGGGAGCAGTACAGTATATCTACAAAGCAAAAGCCAACTGAATTCGCCCATGTCCTGTCCTGGGACTCGTTTCATTTTCTGATTGAGGTCATCCATTACATCAGTGTTTCCCAAAATAGGGGCTAGTAGTTCTCCCTACTGGGTCATGGCTGAAGGATGGTGTGTGTCTAGAACCATTGTTTTGTTTACCTCAGAGAATCACCACCACAATATCCGGTGGGCAAGTGGGTCACAGCACCTAAACAACATGGTCCATGGATCCCCTGTATGATGTCACAGAGAGCTCAGCACAGCAAGGCAGTAGTAGAGACAGACACATCAACTATGCATCTTTTTCGATCCATCCTCTCTGGCAAAGAGTTTTCGCAATAATGAAGTGTGACGTTTGGTGACGAGGTAGGAGTCCTAACTAGTTCAGCTCTCTGTAGGCCCATGCCTTACTAATATGATGACATCACTAGTTTACATCGCCGTCCGCCGTCCATGGCACCAACCATAGCATCTCCGTCTGACCTCACTTCTCAACGTGGCTATCATCTGGTGGTGTAGAACGAACGTCCCGCTGCACCTCTCGCAATCTGGCCTGAAGCAAACACTCACACCGCGTCTCTCTGGTGTTTTAAAGAGCCACTCTAACATACTGGACTGAAGCTCCCCTGACGTACAATTAGTTTCGACACAGCCTCTCCTCCACCGTGTGTCTCTCCGGGGCTCTGAATTGGCCTGCTATGGGATGAGGAGAACAGTTCCCTCAAAATGCATTTTTCATTTTGGGCCAGAACTAACGCTGATGAGCTTCTCTCATGTTGCACGGACTGCCGAGCCTATAACTTGATGCCTCATGCTTCATGTTTTAGCAATGAGACTGATGTAGGACAGATATGATCATGCACATTACGGCACGGGGGGGGGAGGACGGGGACCGGGGGGACGGGGGGTGTAACTCGTGTATGTAAGTGAGCTGAAAAGGCACTTCAACGCAATAACGAAAGAGAAAGAGTTTGCTTGCTCGTGACATTTTCTCCTCACCCAACGTAAGGTTTATTGAAGTGATTCGGTACGAATAACGAATAATGAGGAGAACTGTTGCAATTGCAAAAAGACAAATTGTGCACTCGAATATCATTACAATGTGAATAATGCCAAACAAGTAGGCCACAGCTGAGAGGTACTGTTTCACTTTTGTCAAATATGTTTCGCATCGGTTAATAATAATGAAGCGGGTGTTGATTCAAGCATGTTGGGGAATGCTTCATTATTTACAGTATCGTAGCCTAGGTCAGCGTCACCCACGGCACACCTGCTGCGGCTCGCAGTCACAGCCTAGTTTGGTGTATTAGTTATCTTGACCCGGTCTCACTGGCTATTGGTGATGGGTGCATCTCAATAGTTAACGATGGAATCCTCTCCTCATATCCATCCCCTCCTCTGCACTGATCGGAAGAAGAACTGGACAGGTGAAAGCAGATTGCATGTAGGCATAAGGCATCCGCTGTATTGCTTCCGTCTGTCCTGTCTTTGCAGTGAAGGAAAGGAGTGAAGCAAAGGAGATGAGGAGAGAAAGCAACTTCCGTCTATTGAGAGGCACCCGGCCCCTTTTGTCGTAGAAAGTGATCATCATGCTTCATGTCCTTCGGCCTTACTGGACACATGTTGACCCGTACGGGTTTCGGTCACGAGATGGGATGTAGTCATAAACAAGAGTAGGTGGTAAACCCTAGTAGGGTTCCCTATAGAGGGATCCGTGTTATGACTCCTATCAGTATCTCAATGCATCAGTAAATCAAACTGTAAACAAGTGCTATGGACAAATCTAGATTCTAGAAGTCTTAAAGGTTAGGTAGGAATACTCTCTGAGGGGTTACGGAGAAGGTGTGAGCTGAATGAATATCTGGCTTGTGGTTTTGAATGAAAACTGCTGTGTTATTATTTTTTTCTTTCCATGTTTGTTGGTGTCTCTGGGTGAGTTGACGCAGCCTCAGAAGCATCGGTGTTATCTACTGAACCTGATTGGAGGAGATACCGAGGGGGGAGGGAGTAAATGTAGCGTTGTCATGGCAGTTAAGAGTGGATGTGAGAAAATGAGAAATGTGCACCTACTGTTATGTAGAACCCTTTCCCTTAACCTCCTAACTGAAATAAAAACACATGTTCATTAAAGCCTCACTAACTGAAAAAAGACATCATGTGCTCTTCCAATGTACCACTGTACAAAAAAATGTTTCTTTTCAAGAAAAATATGATACTGGGAAATGGGATTATTTATTTCTTTTAATTTATTTTGTCATATTTTTGTAAGACCTGAAAAATATAGATAATAAAACAATTTAAAATTCAATGTCTCTTCATGTCTATTCATTTATTCAAGGTGAACTGGATGTAACTACCTAAATGGAACCCTTGGACTGTAATTAACTGAACAGTATACAAACACACTTCACACCAGAGACAGAAGGAAAAGGTGCCATTTTGTGAGTCTCTGTGTGCAAGCAGACATGTCGAAACACTGCCTGGATGGAGAAAGCACAATGGTATTTGGTTGTCCAGGACTTTTTTTTGTCTATTTCAAACTATTTTTTCACTATTGGATTACTTGCCCTCTCTCTCTCTCTCCCTCCCCCCCCCCCCTCTCTCTCTCTCGTAACTGTAAGTCAGATGACAACAGAGGCCACTCCACTTTTCAACCACTTTTATTACTGGAGCGAAGCTGAAAAGAAGAAAAAAAATTAAAAAAAACAATTTTGACCTAATACACATAATAAGATGGGGACAAGGCTTAAGGTGTACACCAGTCTATTGTCTAGCAGAGGCATAACATGGCTTTATGCTTCAAAGACAGGGTGGCACTGCAGGTAGGAAGATCACCGACCACCACATAGTCAACCCACATCGCAGCATCTACAGCTGAATGGAACGAGGCTTGCCGTGACGTACTTGGGCAGTGTAAACATTAAGGAAGGTCTGAGCTCAGGCTACCGTACGGAACAACATCAACACAAACTGAACCTCTGGAACAAGGCAGGATGGCAACTGCACATTACTGTGCATGCCATTTGTGCATTCCATGGCTGGTGGTCTGGCATATATCCACACCCTCAGTCACACATCCCCTTGTCTCAACCCCCCCCCAGCCGAAAACATAGACATGCAAGTCAAGATAACATCCATCGGGTATCGGTGCTTCTCTTACCTTTAGACAAAGGGCATCTATAATATCCAGGTACGTGTATTTTACAAAAGGCAAAAGCAAATGTCGTCATTTCATTTGAGAAACATGAAGCCAAGACCTTTAATATCGATCGGCGAGCACTGGCTATTTACAGAAGTCTTCGCAACGAAAACAACATTCTCCCCATCCTCGACATTTACAAACAATTATTTGCTACCTGTGCTATCACTTGGTTGTGCAGGTGTCGAGATCTTCATACAAACATGTAATGGATTCATAGCAGTGGGGAACTTTTACTTGAGTAGTCATCAACAACATCAACAACAGTCTGTTTAATAAACAACTTGGCCTGCCATTCCAAAAAAAAAAAAACGTTTTCAGGGATCTAGAAAGCTGCAAACATTCAAACAAAGCTAGTAGTTGGGTCACTAGTCATAATAGCCCTTTCAGCCAATAGGGAGCAGTAGGACATATTTCGGACCTAAAATTACACAGTAAAACCAGCAGACACTTTTCTCACACACAAATTCTAAACAAAATGGAAGATATGCATATTGACCGCATATTAACACATGTACAGGGGGAGTTTGCAGGAGTTTTTCCCCTGTTGTGTGGCAGGCAGCTCACAGTGCATGGTTGGGTCTGTTGAAGCAGACTGTGTGTGGTGAGATGTCACACCGCCCCCGTGTGGTCAAGGCTAGGCAGTGAACTTGAGAAGAGGGTACTGTGATTGGCTGGAAGCTCTTTGCCAAACGTTAAAAAAAAAAAAAAATCCCCATCGTCCCCAAATCAGTGCAGGGTCTTTTTGTTTGTTTTCCCGAAACTCTAGACATACAAATATAGTATGTCGCTGTGTACTGTGGGTAACTGTCGGTGTATTGTTAGTAATACGTAGTCATGTCTGTCAAGTTGGTCCTCCTGTTTCTAACCAGGTGACCCGCTCCATGTGCTCTGCCACTCGCTCACATGCACACACAGTCACGCACAGACACGCATGCTTCCACTCACACACACACAAGCACGCACAGTCACACACACACACACACAGGCACACACACACACGCACGCACATGCACGCACAGGCACACACAGGCACTCTCTCTCTCACACACACTCTCTCTCTCATGTGTCCTCGTTCATCTCTTGGCTGTCTGTTCTGGCAATTTTCCGGGGAGGTGCTGGGCTCCCACCCTCACCTTGCTCCTGTTCCCTCTTCTTCGCTGCGTTCTGTTCAACAGACAAGTGGAGAGAGACAGTCACTCACTACAGCTCCCACCCACACAGACAAGGGGAGAGAGACAGACAGTCACTCACTCACTACACCACCCACCCACACAGAGAAAATAATGGCACGAGTTTCGCTCGCAAAAGTATGGCTGCCAACATTTCAACCGCCTCATCTCAGGTGACTTCCGGAGGCCACGCCGCTCTTACACCTGAATGGCACCTATTGATTTAGGGAGAGGAGCCCATTCCCTTTATCCACTCACTTTTTTGTCCCACTGTTGGTGAAGGTAGCGCAGGAGGATATTGGTTTTCTCTGTCACAATGACTGGGGAGAAAACAGAAATACATTTCAAAATCGTGTGCGAGGAATGACATGCGCCATTTAGCTGACGCTTTTATCCAGAGCGACTTACATTGCAGTGAGTGCATGCATTTTTCAGTAGATATGGTCCCAGCGGGAACAAAGCTAGCTATTATTGTTACACTCACCAAACACTTTATTAGGAACACCTGCACACCTTCTCAAGGTGGAGGTGGTGTAATGGTGTGGGGTATGTTTTCTTGGCACACTTTGGGCCTGTTAATACCAATCAATCATCGCTTGAATGCCACAGCCTATTTGAGTATTGTTGCTGACCATGTGCATCCCTTCATGGCCACAATTTACCCATCTTATAATGGCTACTTCCAGCATGATAATGCACCATGTTGCACAGCAAAAGTCGTCTCAAACTGGTTTCATGAACACGACAATGAGTTCATTGTTCTTCAGTGGCCTACCCTGTATTAGTATAGTGTTCCTAATAAAGTGCCCAGTGAGTGTATATTAGTGTGCTTGTGTTTCCCAAGGCAAATAATCTCATGATTAAATGAAGACGTTGCAGAAATTCTTACTCTGCTCTGAGGGGTAGTCGCGTGTGGGAAGGTACACAGAAGGTCTTCGGTTCTGTAAGAAAGGGATTCAAAGAGGTTCAGACATTGGACAACTGATGCTATCAAGACAAAACTGTTATTCTGATTAGCTGAAGTCAGTTAACACTCACCGACGCTTTACACACAGAGTCTGCATGGAACCTGCTGAAGTTGCTCTTGTTATATACAGGGAGCCCTTTCAAGAAATCCGCCTGTGAGGGAAGAAGACGACGATTGTCTCAGATATTTCATAGCCACTGAGGCTGGTATATCCATAGGAATGGAATTGAGGGAGGTGAGGTAGACCTGTGGTAAAGTAGGCCTGTTACTCATGATTCATATCATACATCAGACGATCTACACATCTGACTGACACCTGATGCAGCCTACAACAGCACTCAGCCTCAACGTGAGGCAACCTCCGCTGCGCATCATCTGTCACCTGGCCTATTCTCAGGTTTGACAACCATTCGTTATATGGCATTGGTTATTCCTTACTACTGTGTCTAAAGCTTACATACAAGCTAAATCAATCAATTACACAGTACAGCATCTCTAGGAGGTTTTCACTGACACATTTCAAAGAACCCTCCATTTGTCAACGTCATGTTTCACATCGACTAGACAGACCCGAGTAAAGGACGTATGTGCGGTGCGCCCTGCATGTCAAAATAGGATGATTCTGGTAGTGGCACCCCGGGTGTTCTCTGTCTGTCATGGCCAAAGTGGAAGCTCACCGGTGAGCTAGCAGACGGCTAGCAGGGCTAGCTTCTACCTAGCTAGCCAGTAGGACAGAGTCTACCACTAAAGTAACAGGCTCGTATAAGCCAGCTGACTGAGTCGTAGTCAGCTAGCTAAGCTGGCCACCTAGTTTTTGACGGACAAAATGGTTCACGTTACCTTATCCATGATAGTGCCGCCACAGTAGTGTTCCACGATGAAACGCCACTCTACTCAACTATGCACAACTGAATTGGATGGATAGCTGGTGTGACTAGCGAGCTAGCTAGCCGACTTAGGTAGCAGCCTTGTTGCTCGTTATTGACAGTTCGGCTGGCAGGGTTAGCTCTCAAGCGGGTCTGTCCAGTGACCCTCCACATTTACTAGCTAGCAGGTTATTGTCATGTTAATTCTGGCTCTAACCATCTCAATCAAATTCGCTGAAAGTGCTGCTAGTGGTGGCCACACCATGCACACAGCAGCCTACGCTAGCTAGTAGTTTAGCATGAGGCTAGCCCAGTGCTGCATATTGCAGCCCCACCCCTTAGGGGCAGCCTAGGGTGTCCATTGGCTATTGACCACTCCCAGCACCGCAAGAGACCGCACCCCATTGGTTAGAAGGTTGCCTATCATTTCTGACATGGACATCTATAGGTCAGCCTGTCACCTGTGTCTTCGATGCAGACTGACTGGACTTGCCTGGAAGGCTCACAGTCGACCTGCCAGGACGGCCCTGGCCGGAGTGGTATCAATCTATCTCTGAAGCATTTTTTCTTATCATTCTTCTTCTTCTTCTTCTTCTTCTTCTCATTATTATTATTATTATTATTATTATTATTATTATTATTATTATTATTATTTTAAATAAGACTGGAATCCCACTTCCCTTCTGTAGTGGGAAAGTTCATTGCGGATTGCTGCCCTAAAAAATACTTAAAACATAATTATTATGCATGTTTCTTTCAGCATGCGATGTACAATGTACATCTGCCAAGAGATGCACCCTTATAATCTAGGCTATAGCGGTACGACATTGGTGACTTATGAGGTGCATGAAAATATGTGTAAAAGCCTGACCCTCTTTCATTAAAGAAGGGATGCATTTTAAGGGAAGTATACCGACCCTGACCCTGCCAAGAAATACACCCTGGCATCTGTATAGACAACTATCAACTATTAACAGCAGCTGCATGCCATATCTTATTGTGGAGGTGTCAATGAACATCTTGTGTGAATTTGAACATAGTCTATTCCTACTCCATTGAGATTGATAGGGAGGCATTTTACATGTAGGCTTCTGTACATTATAGGCCCTGGCAAGAAATGCACCCATTCACAGCAACTGTAGATTTCTTCTGTATAACTGCATGTCTTATATTGAAGCTGTGAAGGAACACCTGGTGTGAATTGAGATCTAATCCTCGTTCCTTTAGGTTAAGATTTGGGAATGCATTTTCTGGCAATGCAACGTAGCCTACAGTATAGACTTCACCCTGACAAGTAAATGCACACCTGTCTGTGTCTGCTAACATCAGCCGCATAGCTTGCATGGATTTTACTTTCGCCTGGTGCACCTAATATTGTTGGGTGGCAGTACTGCTCCTTTCCAGTACCCGTCCTGGATCCCTTGCATGGTAACAGTTACTAGGCAACCGATCCTATAGCAACCTCATCAGCAGCAGCCATGCAGCATGCATGAGACAGGAAGATATTGCTATTTCGTGTTGAACTGGTTTGGACAGAGAGAGATAAATATACTATATAAATATATAATTGCAAAAACATTTTCAGTGGAAAAAATACACTGTTATGGGACTGTCCTGTCCTGTTTTTTTTTATTTTTATCAATGTGGATACTAGATTTCACCCTCATCAGCAATGTCTGGCTGTGAAGACAGCACAGTGTTCCCAATGTATCATGCTGCAATGACTCACATTTCCAGAGGCTGTTGAGTGGTTCATTCACAGAACAGCTCTGCATGGAGACTCTGACCTAGAAATGGAGCCAGAGCACCCTGCACAGATAACAGGCTATGGGCATTTTGCAGAGACAGATTTATGGCAGATTCTGAGGATATGCACACTACAATGTAATACTATTTAAGACGTTCACATTGCCTGCAGAACACACTCCCTGTTGCAAGAAGGGTAATCCATCATTGAGGGATGGTGGCAGTGTTGTGTTTGTGCTGGCTAATGTGCGTCAGTCAAACAGTAGGGGGCATCCGCTCTGATGCAAACACAAGGACAAGGGAATGCAGTTTCAGAAGCGGTGCGTTTAATGGATACAAAAACTGGATACAAAAACACCTGGCGCTATCCAAATGCGCCCACGGGCACATCGAAATGCAGTCGATTAAACGCGCGTAGCCTATAGGCCTATATCATATTCACTTATGTACAGTAGGCTATCATGTAAACTGTCCGATATGATGTTGAGGCTGCGAACAGGGCAGCCTATTCCAATTAAATTAGATTATTGGATTGCCTGCAACAGATTATAGCTCGACTGTTTCCAGAACGCTATACCAAGAAAGTCGCATATTATTTAACAATTTAAACGGTGGAGATCGGCAATACTAAGGTAAGATCATCAGTTTACGAACATATGAGTGGTAAATAAGCTTGGTGTGTGGTTTAAACGGTGGCAATATAAGACCAAAAACGAGCACGCACTGTAATAACCAATAGATTGGGCCACGCATTCTCAGAATTGAATGAATCAGGTCTAATCAAAGTGAGTGTTATGTGTACTGTATATATTGTGGTCAATTGTGATGCGAATTTAATTCACCTAATAGGATGATGGACAAAAGCAGAAAAAACATTCTGGCATTTGCTGTCTATTGCTGCATCAGCCAATCGGTCAGCAGACCATTCAGTGCGCACGCTTTGTTGTTTTTCATTCACATGGATTGGGGACAATTAAAGGCTATTGCTAACTGTAGTCATCAGGCTAATTAACACATTGGGCTATCCTTGTCTCCAACTGATAATCAGAAATGAATTGCAAAAGAAGACTTTCAGATTGGTATTATTATGACCTAATTACCTGTCTTCCTGTGATGCATTGGAGCTCCCCCCCCCCCCCCCCCCCCAATAATGGCAAAAGTGATCAATCATCAATCATCATCACAAAACACTGTCCTTTTGAAGGTAAAGCCTAATGATTAAATTCTCACCAAGCTGTTCTTTTGAGTCTTGCACCTCAAATACAAGGTTTTTGTCAGGTCCATGTTGCCAAACACGTATGTGCATGCATAGGAAGATTTCCACACTCTATCATACCCTCCCATTCTGATCATTCACCTACCACACATCTCATAGTGTGTGATCTTTGACATCCAGAGCCAACAAGTCCTTGATCAATAAAGTTATCCTGAGAAGTTATACTATTTTAGTATAACTTGAGTTATACTATATCACTATTTGAGTACTAAATAGTATCTTGATGCCCTCAGATCCCTGAAGACCTTGCAAAAGTGTAGCCTAGGGGTCATTTGTTTATGTTAACACTTTAAGGCTGTAGTTTGTTTTAATCCAACTGACGCTGTCTGCTCTTTCCTGGGCTTCAATCCCTTCAGCGATTCCTTCCGGTATATTCTTGTGGTGGTCACTATTGACAACAAGGCCATGTGTTGATAGCCTTGCAGGTATCATTGGCCATGGAAGTTTCGGGTTGATGATTCTATTTGCATTGAGAATGGATTTTAAAACCACCATTGACCGAGCAAGTAATTGACATGGGTTCCCAAAAATAAATTAGCTGTGTGTGGAAAAACACCCTTGAAAACTCTTCCTCTGTTCTGTCCTCGAGGATCAAGAATGTTGTCCTCTTTTACTGTACATCTTTTTCTGTTTTTTTTTCTTTTTTAAAGATCTTCTGTTTAGTTTAGGGTTAGTTAGGGTTAGGGTTAGTTAGGGTTAGGGTTAGGGTTAGTTAGGGTTAGAGTTAGTTAGGGTTAGGGTTAGTTAGGGTTAGGGTTAGGGTTAGGGTTAGTTAGGGTTAGCGTTAGTTAGGGTTAGGGTTAGTTAGGGTTAGGGTTAGTTAGGGTTAGGGTTAGGGTTAGTTAGGGTTAGGGTTAGTTAGGGTTAGGGTTAGGGTTAGGGTTAGTTAGGGTTAGGGTTAGGGTTAGGGTTAGTTAGGGTTGGTTAGGGTTAGGGTTAGGGTTGGTTAGGGTTAGGGTTAGTTAGGGTTAGTTAGGGTTAGGGTTAGGGTTAGGGTTAGTTTGTGAAGTAGCATAGCAGTGAGACCTATCCCACAATGAGTTCAAAGTGTGAAGAATGGAGAGGAATGTAAGACAGAATCCGTCTAAAAATGTGATTATCCAGAGTTTGAAAATATACCTCGACCAGTCAGGTTGAGGACTGATAACATTGAAGAGGGTGTTTTTGGTTTGAATGTATTTATAATAATGTGTTTATAATATTGTGTTTATAGTAATGTGTTTATAATAATGTATTTATAATAATGTGGTTATAGTAATGCATTGTGTGTAAGTCCATCTGTGGGATTTCTGCTATTTTTAGACAAGTTGTCCATAATTATCATACATGCTGGGTTGCAGATTATTGGAACACTCATGGCTGTGTTAGTCTAATTATGAAAACAAAAAGTCTTGTTTACTTGCCAGAGTCTCGTTTAAGATGACTTGGATGATCATTACACGAATGATGCAGATGGAAAATGAATGAAATTTTTTCAGCAGATTCCCTGTGTGGGGGTTGTGATTGATTAAATGCAAATCTGTGCCACCACAAAACAGCCCACTGTCTCTAAATCTTGAGATTCTGTGACAGTTTCATGGCACCAATGTGAGAAATCCCACTTAATGATTTGTCATCCACAGTGTTGTGACGAGACACGGAGTCTGAGGTTTTCCTGCAGGCACCACTGTTTATGAATAATTTAGGGACATCTTTCTAGCTTGTTATTGAATAATATATACAGCATATGAAGACTGGGGGGGACTGCAATGAAAAGGAAAGATAGGTGTGGTTTATAATAAACAGCCCTATCAGCACGACACAACGGGCCTACAACGCAATGTCCACAAACAATGACACCTGACTTTGACTGAACATTAGCTGTGGGGTAAATCAACCACCATACAGCCATATGGCAAGATACTACAGGCTAAATTAGACAATAGATAAGGCTGTTCTCTTGTACACTTATATTGTATATAAAGTCCTTTCATTCTGGCTTGCCCTCGTCAGAACTCATGCTGTGAGAAAATGGAGGGTCACAGTAGTGTGGTGATGCAGTAAATTAGCTAGCCAGGCAAACCTTAGCAGCATTTAATAGGGTTTATCTACGAGGACGTTTAAACCTGATGTGTCAGAGACACAAATATCAAACTGTCAGCTGGGCCAGCAGCCACCACAAAACACACAGCACTGCAGAACATTGTTGTGTGGGTAGAGGATGTGCAAGTAAGCAAAAGGGAGACAGAGACAGGGCTAGCATCCGAGGGAGGAATGCTATGCTACATTGTTACTGTAATCCCCAGGGAACTGCAAAGGGAAGTGGAACGGAGATTTAAACCACACCACAGTTGCATCGAGGGCTGGCTGGGCTCCAAACCCAAGCCTAACAGTCTCCACACACACCTCCAGCCGTCCACTTATGACAAAACACTGTGTTACTCGTGAGGTGAAGCCAAATGATGGCAAATGTCCTTCTCTGGGTGGACAATAGAATTCCTCAATTCTATTCTACTCTTATTCTATTCTATTCTACCCTATTCTATTCTACCCTATTCTATTCTACCCTATTCTATTCTACCCTATTCTATTCTGCTCTAATTCTATTATATTCTACATAATTATCATGAGGTGGCTATGGAAGTAGACAGATTGGGGGGGGGGCGGGGGGGGGGGGGACTAGAGTGAGAGAAAAGGAGGTATAATCCTTCTTCACCGCCAGCAGAGCAGCAGGAAGTCTAATGCCACAGGAGACAAACCCAGATTGGCCGCTCTGTCGTCGCTAAGACTGCTGGTAAACATCCCCACTATGTAGCTTAAAGAGACCCTATCTCAATGGGAAGGACATTGTAATATATAATATATATATAATATATACAGTACCAGTCAAAAGTTTGGACACACCTTCTCATTCAATGGTTTTTCTTTATTTTTTTTAATTATTATTTTCTACATTGTAGATTAATATTGAAGACATCAAAACTATGAAGGAACACATATGGAATTATGTAGTAAACAGAAAAGTGTTAAACAAACCAGAATATGTTTTATATTTTAGATTCTTCAAAGTAGCCACCCTTTGCTTTGATGACAGCTTTGCACACTCTTGGCAAGTTTGTGTCCAAACTTTTGACTGGTACTGTATATATATTAAATATTACAATGTCATTGTGCAAATGGATGTGTCATAGCAGCCTTGTTAGTTGTGCTGATTTGATGGCCTTGAAGTCAACATGTTGTTAACAGTTTATCGTCATTTGTATTTGTATATATAAAGTTGTATATAATGATCTGGTTATATGAAAAAAGGAAAATTGAGGCCTGACATGTACTGTGGGTGCTGACGCCTACGTCTGTTGGCATGTGAACTCATAGTCGCCTAACCTACTGTATAATCAGCCTGGTAAACCTATAAACCTATTGGCCTTCCCCATAAACTGTACTGTCATCATCCAGGTTATCTCATATGGCTCCCTGCCGTATCTGAGGGCACTGCAGTTCTGAATGAATTGATCTCACAGTAAACAACAGCAGGCGCCAATCCCTTAACAACGGACTGGCTTGAGCCAGATTATATGTGTGTGTGCGCAGGCGTGGGTGCGTTCGTGTGTGTGTGTGTGTGTGTGTGTGTGTGTGTGTGCGCAGGCGTGGGTGCGTTCGTGTGTGTGTGTGTGTGTGTGCACAGGCGTGAGTGCGTTCGTGTGTGTGTGTGTGTGTGTGCACAGGCGTGAGTGCGTTCGTGTGTGTGTGTGTGTGTGTGCGTGCGTGCGTGCGTGTGTGCGTGCGTGCGTGCGTGCGTGTGTGTGTGTGCGTGTGTGCGTGCGTGCGTGCGTGTGTGTGTGCTTCATTCAGCCCCTGGAGAGGCTAGTCCCTCTCTCTCAGATTTCAACCTTTACTTTGCTCCTGGGAAACGCTAACATACAGTACATGTTTTTCAGTTGCATCTCTCAGCTGTTGTCCCTCCATGGTTGACTAGGCCCTGATTTGATATGATTTGATAAGCCCTTTCCTCATTCCAGCAATTATAATGAGCCTGTCCTCTGATTTCTACCTCCACCAGCCTCCACTGCTATGACTCCTGTGGTACTGGCTGTGGCGGCGGTGCAGAGGGAACACATGGTACGCTGTAGCCTAGCCGGCTTTGACTCAGTCCAGCTATTACTGTCCTTGCTATTAATACTCTAAAGGCCACACTCGAAGAAGAGGCTTGTCTGTCACAGTAATGAGCCACGTAAGAAAATGGCCAAGCTTTCGGTTGTAAAGTAGTCACCACGGTGTTGTGTTGAGAGGCTTTCCCAGTGTACAGTGTCCTGGGAGGGATTGTTCAAAATCAAATCAAATCGAATCACATTTTATTTGTCACTTATATCGCATACAGTTGTAATTGGCATGGTGAAATGATTTGGGGTCTTGCTCCACGCTCAACAACAGCAGTCAGCAACAATCAACAACTTAATAATAAATGATAATATAGTGACAATAGTTCTAGTGCAATAATGTCAGATGTCTTCTGACCAAGGGGCTTCATGGTAAATTGCAGTGTCTCTTGTGTTAGGATACTTACGGTAGGGAGGAGAATATCTACAGAACCCTGATGAAGCCTTTTTAGTGGTCATAATATTGTCAACACTATCAGGACGAGTGTTGTATATGGTAACTGAGCAGTAACATGAGCCTGTGGGGTCTGCTGGAGGTGTACATGTTCAAGTTGATGAAGGAGGATCTAATCGGCCTTGTCAAATAGATGGACCTTTGTGAACCTAAGGCGAACCTTAGCCCTGAAGGATTTAAATGGGGTTTATCCTAGTTTGTATGTGTGTGTGTGCATGTGTTTTGAGTGTGTGTGTGTGAGTGTGTGTGTGTGTGTGTGTGTGTGTGTGTGTGTGTGTGTGTGTGTGTTAATAGTAAATAAAGAACGTCTCCACTGTTGGGATAAGACAGTGTGACACAGCAGGGAAGTGTCTGACTCATAATAGACTTGGTGTGTGTGTGTGTGTGTGTGTGTGTGTGTGTGTGTGTGTTGAGTGTGTGTGTGTTGAGTGTGTGTGTTAATAGTAAATAAAGAACGTCTCCAATGTTGGATAAGACAGTGTGACACAGCAGGGAAGTGTCTGTGACTCATAATAGACTTGGTGTGTGTGTGTGTGTGTGTGTGTGTGTGTGTGTGTGTGTGTGTGTGTGTGTGTGTGTGTGTGTGTGTGTGTGTGTGTGTGTGTACAGCCAGGGCAACCATGCTGACCAGCTTCATGGACGGCCTCCTCTGCTGCCTGACGGGGAAGTCGGCCAACGTGGTGGTTCCCATGGAAACCTCAGAACCCGCGGACGGCTACGAGTTTGTGGAGGTCAAACCCGGTCGCGTCCTCCGCATCCGACACATCATCCCTGAGCGGCCGGTGGTGGACGAGCCCAGCGGCCAGGGGGGGCGTGTCAACTGTAAACGCAAGATCACGGTGTACCGTAACGGGCAGCTGCTAATCGAGAACCTGGGGGAGGCGGTGAGGCCGGAGCTGCTGCACTGCCAGAACGGAGAAACAGACCCCAACAACACCGTGGAGGTGGAGCTGTCTGACTACAACAACAGCTCCCCCCCCGCAGCCACCACCCCCGACCCCAAACCTGACACAGGGGCGGTGGCTCCCACCACGGGAGCAGGAGGGACGGCGGGAGCCGGGGTCACGCCGACCACAGCCCCCGGCCAGGCGGAGCAGCCCGAGCAGACCCAGCAGACCCGGAGACGCAGACGGAAGCCCAAACGCACGGTGGTGATCGACTGCGAGAGGAAGATCACGGCCTGCAAGGGGACGCACTCGGACGTGGCGCTGTTCTTTGTGCACGGGGTGGGCGGGTCCCTGGACATCTGGGGCAGCCAGCTGGACTTCTTCTCCCAGCTGGGCTACGAGGTCATCGCCCCGGACCTGGCGGGCCACGGGGCGAGCTCGGCTCCGCAGATTGCGGCCGCGTACACGTTCTACGCCCTGGCCGAGGACATGAGGGCCGTCTTTAAGAGATACGCGCGGCGGAGGAATATCCTCATCGGACACTCTTATGGGTAGGTTGAACATCAGGAGAAATTGTACCCGTTTTGTATTGTGTGATCTTACACTACGAATCGACTGCCCTGGCACACTCATGGCTACCGATAGAAACAACAGATATTTAACAGGCAATAACGACAGGACCGTTAAATAGATTAGTTACTGCTATTCTACCCTCTGTGTTGGTTCAGGGTGTCGTTCTGCACGTTCCTGGCCCATGAGTATCCTGACCAGGTTCACAAGGTGGTGATGATCAATGGAGGGGGTCCCACAGCTCTGGAGCCCAGCCTCTGCTCCATCTTCAACCTGCCCACCTGCGTGCTGCACTGCCTCTCCCCCTGCCTCGCATGGAGCTTCCTCAAGTAAGACGTGTGTGTGTGTGTGTGTGTCTGTGTGTGTGTGTGTGTGTGTGTGTGTGTGTGTGTCTGTCCGTCTGTGTGTGTGTGTCTGTGTGTCTGTCCGTCTGTGTGTGTGTGTGTGTGTGTGTGTGTGTGTGAGACAGAGAAAGAGAGAGAGAGAGAGAGAGAGCGCAAGTATGTGCGTGCACAGTAAGTTTACACACACACACACACAGACGGACAGACACACACAGACACATACACAGACACACACACACACACACACACACACACACACACACACACACACACACACACACACGCACACACACACACACTCTCAAGCCAGCCACAAGACAGTCACGATAGAATACCTTCAGCCCACTCGACACGTCCACAGTACACAATATAAATAAGCTCAACCACTCTCTCCCCGTCATCCCTCTCCTCTGCCTCCCGCAGGGCTGGGTTTGCCCGTCAGGGGGCGAAGGAGAAGCAGCTGCTGAAGGAGAACAACGCTTTCAATGTGTCCTCGTTCGTCCTGCGCGCCATGATGAGTGGGCAGTACTGGCCCGAGGGGGACGAGGTGTACCACGCCGAGCTCACGGTGCCCATCCTGCTGGTCCACGGCATGTACGACAAGTTTGTGCCTGTGGAGGAGGACCAACGCATGGCTGAGGTGAGCAGGAAATATAGATTTGTATATATATATATATATATATATATATATATATATATATATATAAAGTATATATATACACAGTACCAGTCAAAAGTTTGGACACAAAGCTGTCATCAAAGCAAAAGGTGTCTACTTTGAAGAATCTAAAATATATAAAACATATTCTGGTTTGTTTAACACTTTTTTGTTTACCACATAATTCCATATGTGTTCCTTCATCGTTTTGATTAATTATATTAATTATAATATATTATTATAAATATTAATCTACAATGTAGAAAATAATAAACATAAAGAAAAACCATTGAATGAGAAGGTGTGTCCAAACTTTTGACTGGTACTGTGTGTGTGTGTGTATATATATATATATATATATATATATATATATATATATATATATATATATATACATACACACACATATATATATATACATACATACACACACACACGCTCTTTTTTTCTGTCCACTGTTCACCTGCTTTGTGCTTGAATAGTATGTCATTATACTGTATGTTATAATGAGGTAAGTATAGTAATTACATAATAATGACTACCTTGTTTCATGGAGAATCATTCAAGCAGGCCGTTATGATAATGTATCACTAGCCCTGACTCTAATCTGGTGAATCTCTCCTTCTCTGTCTCCTCTCAGATCCTGCTGTTGGCTTTCCTGAAGATCATTGATGAGGGCAGCCACATGGTAATGATGGAGTGTCCTGAGTCCGTCAACACCCTTCTGCATGAGTTCCTCCTCTGGGAGCCCGACAGCCCACCCAAACCCAAGGCTCGACCGGAGGCAGTGAAGACACTTTCCCCCAATGGGGGGACACAGGAGATTTTAGATAGCAAAACCAAGAACAAGTAACCCGGGGGAGACAGGTGTGAATTGACTCCGATCAAAAGCTGAGACATCCAGTGGTGTGTACTGTGTACCATGGCTGGTGGTGCTAAGCATGTCTCCTCAGGTGCAGAGAGCTGGTTTAAACCAGGTCTGAGCTGGTTTGAGCTGGTTTGAGCCGGTTCAAACCGGTGTTGGACGGGGCTTAAGTCTGGTCTAAGTCTGAGGCTCTACACTGCAGCAGAGAGGAAGGACAGTACAGGGAGACAGACAACAATGATGACGGTGGTGGAGGTTTATCGAACTGTTCCAGGTCACCTGTTCTCACTGGGGGACCTGAACCTGGCTGTGCCTAGGTGGGTGGGTGTGTGTGGGGCTGAAGACTGGTAGGGAGAGAAACGAGGACAAACAGTGCTCGAAATCTCTTAGAAGGTTCTGAGTTTAAGAATGCTGTCTTTTTGTTTGTGTTTTTTTTTTATGGGTTACGCAAGGACCTCAGCCCGTACTAACTCCCCTGTGATAGCTTTTGAATGGTTCAATGAGTGGACATGTTTAAACATGTCTGGATCACTGAGGGAAGAATGGGCCAGACGCAATACACAGAGGGAAGGAGCTGAACAAGATGGCCGCTTCTCAGACGACTTAGGCCAACGGCCCTGTTATCCAAAGGATGTGATTACACCAAAAGACATACAGTCCCTAGATTGAACCTCTGTTTTCTTATATCTGCACATAGGGGGGTTGCATTCACATCAATGTTATTGATAAAGGTAAATGGTGAATATTGTTCACCCCTCTGCTAAATCGGGCTTACCATAAAAAGCTGCTGACTGAGAGGCAAAACGTAAAAGAAATACAATTCTTATATCAAAGAGGTGAAGTGCATTTGATATAAACCGCAATGCAACACAGGAGTTTTGTAACAACTCTTAAATGCAATTTGCTGATAAGTTCTAAGTGAATATTTGATGTTTGACAATCATTGCTGCTGTTTTGAAAAATGACCACTGTATACCGTATATTCATGCATCAATATTTAAAAGCACTTCCCTGACAAGAACGGTTCCATAGGGAGGACCTAATTGTTGACATTGACAATGCTGTTGTTGTTGTTGTTATTGTTGTTGTTGTTGTTCTAGAGGTTTAAGTGCCCAGAAACATCTTAGTATGTAACAGGAGGGCACAGGAAAGGCCAAAAAGTCTCCATTTTATAAATTGAACAGATCACCTTTCTGTGGCTGCATTCTGTGTGTGTTAGTAACTGGTGCAGAACACTGGCAAAATGTTAAAAAGGGCTTCCCCTCTTTGCACTTAGCCATAAAGAGTATTGGATCCTCCAAGGGGTGACTCCCAATAGTCATAAGTGACTTCCTCTCTCTCCTCCTCTCCTCTCCTTCGTCGGCACTGAGAAGACAGGTCAGGTGAAGGTCATCTGGCTGAAGCACACTTGTGTGATGGATGGAAAGGAGTCAAGGAGAGTGAACCACTTGAGATTGTCGGGATGGAGCCAAGGTGTAGTTGTCTCGGTATACTGCAGCATGGTAGTGCCCCTTTAAGCTGTTGTTTTTCTTCTTTTTTTTCTTCTTTTTTTTTACTGTAAGATACGAGAATTGTACTGCAGATGATTGCAACATGTTCCTCACCATCACTAAGCTGATCAAGCTGTCACTTTCCAACTGAAATTGAAATAAGCTGAAGAAGTTGATATTGATGCACCAAAAATGTGCGTAAAGTCTGAGCACGCTTAGACGCCGCGTCGCAAGCTCTCTACGTGAGGTAAACACTGTCACTGGGTGAGAGAACAGGAGAGTCAGGAGGGGCGTCTGGTAAGTGTCCTCATACAATGGGTGCATTGAATAATATCAATGTGTTTTATCACTCAATTTACTGTATAGCTTTAGCTATGCGTACTCTGTGTACTCTTTAGCTATGCGTACTCTGTGTACTCTTTAGCTATGCGTACTCTGTGTACTCTTTAGCTACGTGTGCACGCTTGATTATGAACTCCTGTACTCTACACAGGCACAATAGCTTCAGGATCTTGTCTGAGCTTCAGCTCTCCTGTCCAATATGACTGTTACTCAGCTGCTAGTCTTTACAGTATGGTTAGTAAGTGTTCTAATAGTTATGCAATAGTTCAGATCATTCAAAACCTTTCTCACCTGTTTCCGTGTGTTAACTTGATCCTTGTAATTGACTAATGTAAAGTGTTCTCTTAACGTGGTCATTGAACAGTCAATAGTTCACCAACAAACGTAAAGTACAAGCAACATTGGGTTTAATAAAGAGATATCATTGGGCTATGATATGATAAACTGATCATGAAGTCAAAGACCCTAGTAGACGGTATCTATGGCGGTAAAGCACAGGTTTCATATTGTTCTGATTACACAGTATTCAAAGGTGTCTGAATATTATAGAGTATACTTTTTATACAATATGCAACTCCTACTTGCAGGTGGTGGTTATAGTTTTCAATGAGTGAACATGGGTGGATTCTCAAAACTGAGAATGGAGTTCACGCCAGTCAAGTGCAGATGTATTTAGCTCATGAGCCAAATGTATGTTCTCAAACTGAATTGAAATGAATTTCAATCATGGATGGTCTTCTTGTGGGATTCTGAATCTGTAGTGTAATCAGTAGTATATCACATTTGTCTTAAACTACTGTGTTCGCCTTTGCTATTGATTCAAGAAATGGACTGCTGAAGGAATGTTCAGTACAGAAATAAAGTTGATGAATATATTCAATAACGTCTGTGGTGTTAAGTCGTTTTTTTTTTCGAATGTTACGTCCGTGTCATTTCCTGCATAACAAGCATAGGCAATGCCCTGCCACATGTACTGTAGTGTCAACACCATCTGCTCTGCTAAACTAAACTCATGATGAATATCATGAGACATCCTTGCAGCATACATAAGTCTGCAGTGGAAAGTGTTTAGAGGTGACCTGAAGTGCAGACAGCTGATCCATGATAATATCCTCTACTTGGGCGACATCTTGTGGTTGCTGGATGCGTTGCAGGTCAAACTGGTACCATAGAGCTGAACTAAGAGAAGGCCTCTAGTACAGTGACCGTGTGATCAAGAAGAGACATGCTTATTGTACAACCCTAACCGTAACTGTAACCCTAACCTTAACTGTAACCCTAACCTTAAGAAACGCTTAACCCATTACAGTATCCTTAACCGTAACCAAAAGTTAACCACTTCTGAAATGTTGCCGGTCCCTTAGCTTTTACCATTTATGCATGCTGACTGTCACAGTTTCTCACAGTAAGAGGAAGTGATGAGTAACCACATAAAATAAAACATTGTATGGAAACAGCATAGGGACAGCTGCAGAGATGTGTGAAGACGCTCAGAGCAGTTATTGGTAATGTGTAATTAACTATTCACAGAAGCCCTCCCTGGACTGTCCCATTGAGTTGTATTTGTCTCATTGTGCATATTTACAGCTTCGCTGGAATGCGTAACTATTCCTAGTAGACATTCATCCCAACATGTTTCAGCATTTTTATTTTATTTCTGCAGAACAGTAATGTACAGTTGGAAAACTATGACACTATCCGCGTATAATGGTTCAGAAAGTAGCCAGAAAGTATTTAACAACTAAACTGTAAAAGCCAATTTATTAAAACCATCATTGTTTCAATAGCCACTATTGCCTCTACATGTATTATAAAAAGCTGACAAAATATTAGTTTGAAAACAGCCATGTAGTGCAAAGTCTGGCATTTACTTTGCTTATCAAAAGAACACAAATGTTAAACAGATGCCACAGGACTTTTCGCTAATTCTTTAAGTGTTGATTTTATGGTTCATGATATAGGGCTATACTTTACAGTCTTAGCAGAAATACGGGCGCTGGCGAGGGCGCTAGGGTGGGTGTCAGAAATATTAGTGCTATTTTCAAAACGAGAATTTTTCAGGGCACCGGATGATACTTGATCTTCTCATTGTCACGAACACGCATCTTTTACCGCTAATCCACCCACCTGAGCGCAGGCGAGACAGCTCTGCATCGCTGTGGTCATTTCACCTGTTACCGCCGACACAAATTGCCAATACGACTACGTTTGGACTTGCGTCAGTTTTGCGCAGGCTGAAAATAGAGCCCATGATGTTTAAAAAAAAAAATTCTCATTAGACTACACAGTCCTTGGTTTAAGGCCAACAAACCTTTGCAAAGTAAGCGTTTGCTCATGGTAGTGGGGAGGTGTGCCCCTCTCTGTCCAATCAGGTAATTTGTTTCTATCACAGGGACCCGTTTTGACCCGAGCGCTAATTTTAGAACTAGTGCCTGAAAATATACAAAAATCCTGTAGGATCACTTTAACATTTTAATATTTAACTATCCATCTAAACCACAATTCATAATTTATTTTTACTATTATAATCTGCCAAGTAAGAATTATTATTGAACAATAAAGCTACAGTATATCAATATTAAACATTTGCGAAACTTGCGAAATTTTATAAACATCCATTGAATTGCATTCAAAGTTGTACATTTACAATACATTCATGAAGTATTAAAACCAAGCACACATCAACTCTGCCATATCTCTTACTTCCAAATAGCTAAACTAAATAATGTATTTGAACTTCAATTCAAACACTATAAAAAAAAGCAAACATATATACTAATACCCCATACAAGAGTCTCTGTTTGGCTTCTCTCAAACAGTAGTAGTAGCTGGACCGTTACTAGTACCCTCCAGGAGGGTTTTCTCTGTGGCCACTTCCTCAGCCTCTTTCACCACCGCAGCTGCTTCTTTCCCTGTGTCAGCCACCAAGGGAGTGCTCTCTGCTGCATCATTCGCCCCTACTGCCACCTGCTGGCCATCAATGGTAGTAGCGCTGGCTGACTGTTCAGGCTGCTCCTTGGCTGCTTCCTCAGCCTTGGTTTCGTTGACGATCTGGACAGAGTCTTCTGCTGCTGCTGCTGCTGGGGCGGCGGCCTGCTTCACTTCCCCGTTATGTACAGGAAACACCGCCTCCACAGCATCGTGCAGGAACTGGTACTGCTCCTGAGAGGCAGAAACAAATAGGGGTTGAATAGGAACACCAAGGCCCAGTCCCATTTCTTATTTTTACCCCTACCCCTCTTTTTCGACTTGCCCCTCGGAACAGAGTTACAAGGGGCAGTGGTTGAAATCGTCCCCTATGAAATGGGACAACCCTTCAAGACCCTGATAGCCTGATTCGCAAGGCATTCTGGGAGATTTCTGGGAGATAACACTCGGTTCACTTTGCCCTACCCCTCTATCCCAACAAGAATTGGGACACCCTACCCCCTGAACGTGCAAAACGGAGGGGTAGGGCTAAATGGTAGGGGCAAGGTGTGTATTGGGGTTGGGCCCAAGTCATACACGTCTATGACATCAATGTCACTTTATATTGCTCTATTTAGAAACAACAGTAGCCAGTAGCCAGCAGGGAAGAGAGGTCAATAGAAGCAACAGAAGATTCTCTGTTTGATTGCTGTTAGTGTTTGGATCATTTCCTCACTCAGTTCTGGGAACACTTAAAACAGAGTGTGCTGTGGGTGAGTCACATCATAGCAACAACCATGATATAATATAATATATGCCATTTAGCTGACACTTTTATCCAAAGCGACTTACATTGCAGTGAGTGCATACATTTTTCAGTATATATGGTCCCAGCGGGAATCAAACCCACAACCTTAGCATTGTTAGTGCCATGCTCTACCAACTGAGCCACAGATGGGATGGGATGGGATGGGATGGGATGGGATGGACCTACCAGGCTGCTGATCATGCCCTGCCTCTCCTTGCGCAGAGCCTTCACCACCTGGAACACGTCCATGAGCTTCTCTGTCTCAGCGCTGTCCAGGATGTTCCACAGGGCACAGAAAATGCCTGAACGGGACGAGCCGTCACTGAGGGACAGCAGACAGAGAGGGGGGGGTGGGGGTCAGGGAGGAGAGGAAGGGATTGGACCTCACAGACAAGTGCGAAACGTAACGATATGTTGGGTCTAAATGCTTCCTTGCTTCACAGGTAGGTTTCCTTTCTTCTCAATCGAGTTTCCAGTTTAGACTCGATAGGGGCCTGTGATTCTCTTCTTTTATACCGTTTAAAAATCAATGAATGTATGGTTTTCTGTCAGCATGCGTTTAAGCCCCGCTACTGGAAGACTTACTGGCAGTGGACCACGATGGGGTGGTTCCTCTCTCGCTTGTTGCCGTAGCCACAGTTCTGCTTGATGTTCTTGATCATGTCCGTCAAGTCCTGCGTCTTCTCAGGGAGCTCCTTCCCCGCCCACTTCAGGAAGTGGTACTGTTTCACCTCACGGCTCTCTTTCCTCTGTGGTGTCACAATGTTCAGGTTAAAACAGGCTTCCTTTACTGTTTGTCATTGGATAAATAGTTTAGGCTTTCCAGAGCCTCACCAATTCACATCATAGGTCAACTGTATAACAACTACAGACGTGATTGGTTACCTTGGCGTGATGTATTTGCATACGGTGAATGGTGTATGCTGGGAAGGTGTCTGTAGCCGTCACCTCCACCTCCACTTCCCCAAATGTGCTCTTTTCATCTCCCCAGTAAGCAGTACAGAACTCCTACACACACAGAAACATACCATGCATACATATAGTGTATAGTATGTTTGTATGTATGTATGTATGTATGTATGTATGTATGCATGTATATATGTATGTATGCATGTATGTATGCATGTATATATGTATGTATGCATGTATGTATGTATGTATGTATGTATGTATGTATGTATGTGTATGTATGTATGTATGTATGTATGTATGTATGTATGTATGTATGTGTCTCTGTCTGTCTGTTTGTTCGTCTGTCTGTCTGTCTGTCTGTCTGTCCGTCTGCCTGTCTGTCTGTCCGCCTGTCTGTCTGTCCATCTGTCTGTCTGTCCGCCTGTCTGTCTGAGACCCACCGTGTTATTCTCTGTGCACTCTGAGAGCATGACGATGGTGTTGACCTTCTTCTGGACCACCATCTTCCAGAAGTCTGCAGTGGTGTCTGAGAGAGGTCCCTGAGCTGCTATCAGACCGCGCGGACACCAGTAGCCCTGTGTGGGAAAGAAAGCATCTTTTATGTAGTGCATATGCAGAAGATAATGGTTCATGCAGTAAACTGTGTCATTTGAATGTACAGTAGTTTCAGTTGTAGTTAACACAAATCCAGATTAGATTATCTGTTGGCATTGATATTGGTTTTGCATCTCAAAGCAGCTCCATGACCACAGTAAAGACACTTTCAAAGTTAGAAAAAACTGTAAAACAGAATGATTCATGATAATGAATGGATTGGTGAGAATACAGTACCAGTCAAAGGTTTGGACACACCTTCTCATTCAATGTTTTTTCTTTATTTTTTATTACTTTCTACATTATAGATTAATATTGAAGACATCAAAACTATGAAGGAACACATATGGAATTATGTGGTAAACAAAAAAGTGTTAAACAAACCAGAATATGTTTTATATTTTAGATTCTTCAAAGTAGCCACCTTTTGCTTTGAGGACAGCTTTGCACACTCTTGGCAAGGTGTGTCCAAACCTTTGACTGGTACTGTACATCCTAACGATAAAGGTAAAGCTCATCTACATACGTCTATGTGAGAGGCGTTGATGTATTTGGTGGACTCCTCGTCCTCTTCGTCAGAGGACTCATCCTCCTCGTCTTCACCGTCGCTGTCGTGACTGACCTCGTCCTCCATCTTCACCAGCACGCGGTTGAAGTCGTCTGTCACAAAGCAAGATGGCGTCAGACTCAGACAGTCATGTGCGTAATGCTCACTTCAAAATGATCTTAGACTAAGTATTTCTAACTGAAAAGTGCCCATCTATGTCTCCGTGCTGGCTTGGTACCAGGGGAGGCTGGTGGAGGCAGAAATCGGAGGACAGGCTCATTGTAATGCATCGAATGGAATGAGGAATGGTATCAAACACACGTTTCCATTCCATGCATTAAAATGAGCCCGTCCTCCGATGTCTACCTCCGCCAGCCTCCCCTGGCTGATACTCACATGGAATGACAGAGTGACGATTCTTCTTCTTGTTCTCTTCGTTGATCCCTGTGTTGAAGGTCCGCCAGTTCTTGTAGCTAGGAAGTCTCTGGAAAACACCACAGACACAAAATATTGAGTCAGATTGTGTCAGATACTCTGACTCAATACATACATCACTCTACACAGTGAGGGGGAGGAAAGGTAAACAGGAAGAAAAAATGGAGGGAATGAAAAAGGGAGGGAAAATGAGAAATTGGGCAATGAAGTGAAAGGAAGGGAAAAGTAAAGGTATATTTAGGGGGACTGACCTGGAATTCGGCCTCCAGCAGTGTGGATCCGTGGCCAGGGTCTCTCTGTTTGAGTGTGTCCAGCGAGGAGTGCAGTTCAGAGAGGGAGATCTCTGTCTCCCCATACTGCTTATGTTCTGTCAGAGCCTGGTGAATGAGGATGTACTGGGCCTGCCCAGGCAAACACACACACACACACACACACACACACACACACACACACACACACAGACGTGAATATACTTACGCGTACATACATACATAGATACACACACACACACACGCAAGATTGCACACAGGCAGCACTTGCATGCACGCCCACACACACGCATGCACGCACGCACGCACAACCACATAATCACAAATACTCATGTTTACCTCCACTTGAACCATGAGGCATCTCTGTCGGCGGAGTCTGACCACGTAGCCATAGATGTCCACTCTCCCCTCTGACTCAAGACCTTCCATCATGGCATCAATGCCAATGTAGGTGCCCGTTCGCCCTACTCCAGCACTGCAGACATAGTGTGGGACATGCGTTGGTCACAAGGCCTCTGTAAACAATCTCGTTTGACATAATTTTTATGATTTTAACTTCAATGCAAATTTCATTTTGTGCTTCAGTTTTCAAAATGCTTCTAAATAGCGTGGTAAAAATGGCCTCTGTGGCTCAGTTGGTAGAGCATGGCGCTAACAATGCTTAGGTTGTGGGTTTGATTCCCGCTGGGACCGTATACACCAGTCAAAAGTTTGGACACAAACTTGCCAAGAGTGTGCTAAGCTGTCATCAAAGCAAAAGGTGGCTACTTTGAAGAATCTAAAACATATTCTGGTTTGTTTAACAACCAGTTAGTTTTTTGTTTACCACATAATTCCATATATACATAATTCTTCATAGTTTTGATGTCTTCAATATTAATCTATAATGTAGAAAATAATAAAAAATAAAGAAAAACCATTGAATGAGAAGGTGTGTCCAAACTTTTGACTGGTACTGTATTTCACTGTCCTGGCGCCCCGTTCGGTCCCACAACGGTCAGGACTGCAGAGTCACTTCCGATCTTCCGCCGTAGATTGAAAACCCATCTCTTCAAGCTACATCTTAACAGTCCCTCCTAAAGACCGCTTCACACTCACTACCATCCCTATACTAACCCTAACCCAGAGACCTCTTCTCCCCTGCTACCCCCCTGTACAAGTTCTCTCCTACTAATAAAATATATTTAAAAAAAAAAAATCTAAAAAAATTCCCTACTGGCATTACGACTGCCAATGGCCCCTGGTGTGAGCATTGATTACCTTGTCTTATGATGACTGTTGGATAGATGATTCACTTACTTAAACAAATGTATTGTTGTACGTCGCTTTGGATAAAGGCGTCTGCTAAATGCCATAAATGTAAATGTAAATGAATGGTTTGCTCTATGGCTTCCCGACCTGCAGTGGATGACGATGGGTCCACTGAAGAAGTTCTTGAAGGCGTTCACTCGACGTCGTAGCTTCAGGAGGAGGTGTGCCTCCCCAGGAACACCGTGGTCTGGCCAGCTGGTGAACTGGATATGGGTCACCTCCCTCTCGGTGTTCCTCTCCTTCTTCTGAAAACACACACACACATACACACACACACACACACACACACACACACACACACACACACATAGCACGCACGGACGCACACACGCACACACACACACACACACACACACACACACACACACACACACACACACACACAGGTGTTCACAGGGGCACTAAAGGAAACGTTTGTGACCACTGTACATAACTGAACCAAGGCTTGATTGTAAATAAGGGATAGTATTGACCCTGAACCCAGAACCCAGAACCCAGAACCCTGAACCCTGAACCCTGAACCCAGAACCCAGAACCCAGAACCAGTTAGACTGAGAGACTCACATTGGTCAAGACGAGACGGCGGATGATGTAATCAGGACAGTGATCCTCTCCGTTCAGCTTCACCACAAACTCCTCGAAGATCTCTGTCTCTCTGTCTGGGGTGGGCCAGTACTGGGCACACTTAATCTACAGGTCAAAACACATCACCATCATCGTCATCGTCATCGTCATCATCATCATCATCATCATCATCATCATCAAGTAAGAAAGTAGGTAAGTACATCAAGAAATAAGTATAGCATTTTGTAAATGATATCCACTTACCCTGTTCCCCTCCTCACAACGTGTCACCATGACGATGATGGACGACTGCTGCTCCCAGACCATCCTCCAGAAATCAGCCACAGTCTCATCCTTGGGTCCTGCCAAACACACACACACACACACACACACTTACATACTTGGTACCCATTGTTAAATCGTTTTGGTGACGTCTGTAACACGGTCTTGAAACTGTTGAACATACAAGCCCGAGGAGCATAGCAATTCAACAATTCATCGTATAACTGTAAACCACCAAAGATTTCTCAGTGCCTCACCTTGAGCTGCAATGTACTTCTTTGACTCATTGAAACCCTGTAATAAATATAAATAAATAAATGAATAAAACACATGCTTGTCTGTTATCTAATGTGTGAGATAGTGGTTGTTTGAAAAAATAAAATAAAAAAGTAATATAACTATTACTGTTTTACCATGGCGTTAGGTAAAAAAGTGGACCAAAAAAACCTGGCTAATCAAGAAGTCTTCCTTACGTCAATGAAGCTGGCGTTGATGTAGTCCGAGCCTGCGTCTCCACTCCCCGTGGTCAGCTGCACACGGTTGTAGTCGTCTGGGAAGAGAGAGAGAGAGAGAGAGAGAGAGAGAGAGAGAGAGAGAGAGAGAGAGAGAAATAGAGAGAGAGAGAGAGAGAGAGAGAAAGACGGAGAGAGAGAGAGAGGAGAAACACCATTACTGACTGGGGGGGGGGGGGGGGGGGGTAGTTGGGGGGATATAACAAGGTGTACAGATATCACTTACATGGGAGGATGTCCACATAGCGGTTCTTGATCTGATTGTACTGTTTTTTGGCCTCTTTGACGGAGTTCCTGCTGAAGATCCTGGGGATGCTCTGGAAAAGGGCAGAAGCTTTGTGAGTGATTTGTGAGCTGAATGGAGCTGAGGCTAGCAGTTTCAGTGACGAATCAACATTAAACAATATTTTCCTCAGAGGCTCAAAACATTTTGATCCAGATTAAACATTTTGAAATACTGACTTGATATTTCAATATTTTATTTTTGGCTCTCTAACTGAGCTAAATATTGCTACCAAACTTAAGAAGGGAGACCATTGCTGGATTCACCTGAAACTCAGCCAGGAAAAGTCGGCCCTCATCAGCAATCTTCCTCTTGAAGGTATCCAGGAGGATGTCGGCCCCGATTGGCTCTACATTCAGCAGGCTCTCCCCATCGCCTAGGAAACAGCAGCAATCAATCAGTTAGAACAGGAAAAACAATCATACATTTTGAATGGTTGCAGCCTACTAATGTTATGCTATAGTTTAGCTACCATATGCAGTATGTATTGTATTACAGTAGCTTTGGTTTTGAGTGTCTGATCAATGAAAAACTGTGTAACTTAAGAAGAAGAAAATTATATTCACTGACCTGACTGAATCAGCTCAACATGTTCATCATTGTTGCTGTGGAAAAAATAGTGCCTAGTATCAGAGGATAGAAAAGAACAGGGGATAACTACTGGAACTTTGCTAAGATCCTAGGTTAAGAAAAATCACTAATTTATATTATAATATCCACCCACATTTACTACTGAATAATTATATAACCAACTGACGCTGTGATCTGGTGTCTTCAAGTCTTTCTCTGTGAAAAAAGACATTACATTGAATTGGATGTAAAAACGGACCATCGACCTCATAAAGACTTACTTGGACTTCTTGCGCTGCAGAATGAAGATCTTATAGAGAACGACCAAGAGAGCCATAGAGGTGACAGCGATGAGGAAACCCAGGAACCCAATGACCAGTTTATCGTTGTCTGTAAAGGGATGGGGGACGGTACAAGGGCATGGTATAGGGGGGTTCACCCAACAATCCCATGTCAGCACTCAACACCGTGGGTTTCTTCGTCCCAATGTTAAATGTTAAACAAAGTTAGCAAAATGCAATGTGGTCACACTTCGGTCAGAGCCACCGGGTTTGGTTATTTGAATCAGAGCAAGTCTGTCACAATCTAAAGCTTGTTCTGTTGGTTTGTCTCTAACTACAGTTGAAATCTATGGAGATATTCATGCGACACAG
Source organism: Argentina silus (assembly GCF_951799395.1). NCBI lineage: Eukaryota > Metazoa > Chordata > Actinopteri > Argentiniformes > Argentinidae > Argentina > Argentina silus. Next base: position 3,179,076 of record NC_139660.1, on the reverse strand, counting down.
GGGTTTAAAACTTATAACTTACATTTGGTAGTTATTTCTATACTGGTCACCTCACTCTCAAGAGCCCCATTGGAAGCTGTTATCTGCAAAAAAAAGACATTCTTATGATCCTCCACCCACTCTCAAAACCAAGAGTCCTCTATTTATTACTTTATTTTGTATTATTCCTATTGGGAAGCACTGTGTTTGTTGGATTTCCCTCTGGCTGAGGAACTATAGTTTGTATGTAATATACCTATTCTTAGTGCAACATCATTGTTACTTACAGAGCATTGTACTGGCTATTTCAAACATACAGATGGAAGAAAATCCTCTTTCTAAGCAGCTTATAATTTCTGTAATGAGTTCCACTCTACCATGAGTGTACTGAAACTAATGTACATGGCTATACTAGAAGTCATCGGTCACAAACTGTATTTGGAGCCGGCAGATGTTCTGCAATGTGATTTCTCTTTAGTTTGTTTGTGATGCAGTGGAGGTGTCACACTATGGGCGACATGCCTCCTTTGTGTCTCTGCGCGCTCTAAAGCGGAGATTTCCATTGGATATTGATGTGCAGGTCACAGGGACATGTTGGAACTAAAAGTATGGTTTTGATGACACATAATATACACTATGTGAAGAGGTCGAATCACGACCGCTTAGTGTAAAACATGAGAAGTGATTTTCTGAAAACAGACACAGAACACATACCTTCACTTTGTACGTTGTCAAATAGCTGAGATTGTCAAATTCAAAATAGCATCCTGGTTTTTGGTTAGTCTTGTGCTGATTAAAACCAGGCCCTGTAATATTGGCAATGAACTTCCCAGGTGGTCCTCTCCAATTTCCAACTCCACATTTTATATTAAAGGCATTATTTTGAGTCCAAGTTTTCTTGGAAATTTTCACCTGATCAGGCCCTATCACATAGACAGACATAGGTGCTACAGGTTACATCATAGTTTTCCACAGTTCTTGGATTAAGCAATCATTTCATATAAATTAATGAATGTTAACAGTCTTCTTTTTTGCTGTTGAAATGTCACTGTCTATTGTAACGTAGTTATCAATGTTTAGGACTTCGAAGATAAGGAAATACAGTATGTTGCACTTACTCCCTTCTTTAGTCATGATATTTGTTTTTATCATTGGCTTGGCAATGTCTTCCTTGTTGTACCTTGCCGTTACATCACAGTCATAGGATGTAAAAACCTCCAAGTTACGGATGTCACATGTTGTTGTTGCTGTTTCGTTACAGTCTGATGATAAATTAAACAATTAGAAAAGAAAATATAAACTATTCATTAATCTCTGGTCCCCGTGTCAAATTGTATAGCCCCCAATATTCTTCCACCTCATGAAATGCGAAACATACTTAAACTAAAACAAATTATTCCACACACCTACAAGGTGTTCGGGCATCTGTTCTAGCCCAGCACTGACACACCCGTTTCAAACGATCAACTAATCAGGGTCTTCAGTCATGGCCATAAACAACTGAATACGGTTTATTAGTGCTAGGCTGGAACAAAAACCTGCACACATATAGTTCTCCGGGATATGAATGTATGAATGTATTAGCCATGTTTACTTCGTTTTCTTTGGCTTGCACAGCAACATTTGTATGTGAGGTTCTTAAGGTCAGTGGATCGGCAACTGCTGTTGCTGGTCCTCCATTCCAGGCTAATGGAGTTATTTGTCGAAGTCTCTTGAATTTGATTAATTTTCACACCTATAAGACACAATAACAGGTATTAGATAAGTTATCAAACTGAACGAATATCCAGTTGCTCCAAAATCGGTTTTTGGATCCGTCGTCTTAATCTTTGACTTACCACAATCAATCCGAACTGGAATCGTTTTGGTCCTGTTTCTGCCTGATGGGTTGTGCGTGACACGTCCGGTACAATTATACTTCGTATAGGGTTCCAATTCTGAAAAGGTCAAACTCTTGTTGTTTCCTAATGGAGGAAACATTCAATTGAGCCATTTTCATCATGATTCTCCACCTGATGTTTTTAGTTTGAGACCATGTTGGTTTGAGATGTTCTATAGACATGGTCAATAGAAGTGATTAAATGATTCTATTCTATCACTTGAATAAATATCAATGTCACTTTTCAACACCAAAATGTGAAACGTCATTTCGTGGCACATTGCCTCTACTTACTCTGACACGTGTAATCAATGGTTAGACTCTCATTGCATTTCTTTGGTTGATTTTCCCACTTTATTTCCAAAGGAAGACTGTCGTTGGCCTTCAGCTCAATTGGGAAGTTTGAATCTAGAAAAAGTTCTGTTAAACAAATCAAATGGTGACAACATGAACGCGCTAGTAAAACTAATAGCACTGTTGCACTCAATTAACAATGACCGCAATACATGTGATGTGATCCAAATTATTATTTTGAGTAATAAACCAAACGAGCAGAGAAAGTCCATTTGGCTTCAATAAGCCTTGTAAATGCACATTATTATAACGGCTGATTTTAGTAGTGATAAAGCTAAACATTGTAAAAAAAAAAAATCATTAGTCTCATCATTAGTCTCTGCTCTATCTTTATTTAAGTAGAGCGTGTCCTAATTATTTTCAGCCATGGCATACCATTATGATCAATTTTCAAATTTGCATAAAATTTAACGGAATAAACATACCAGCTGAGATGTCTGTTTTTATGGTAAAAGCGGAGTCGGCAGTGGTGGAGTTGGCAATGGTGGAGTTGTCAATGGTGGAGTTGTCAGTGGTGGAGTTGGCAATGGTGGAGTTGTCAGTGGTGGAGTTGGCACACATTTTTAATGTGAAGGTGGTGGTTACGGCTGAGCAGAAGTCATTCGCCTCTAGCTTGATACAGGGCGATTCAAGAGATCGATTTTTGCATTCCATGTATGTAAGGCGACGTGTGGAATCTATTGCACCACTGATATTCCAGCCACTCAAATAGCAAAGATACCCAGGTCGGCATTCAAGGTCTGTCTTAATGTCGCCAGCACCTGAAAAGCACAAATGGTTACCGTTACATGTTTACTTATGAGGATTATCATCAGAGCATTCTTGGACAAAGCCCTCTTTTGGGATTCCTACTGTATTTAATAATAATATATAAATAATTGTCATTCGAACAACAGAATGTTTTGTGCCTTTAACATACCCATTTGGCCTGTGCTGAGAATGTTTTCAGAATCTTTACGTTTACAAAACGGCTGGATGATCGTCACGTTGTATTTAGTGCAAGGCATCAATGATTCAAGCTCATGAGAAACAGTGGCGTTCTTCTGTTCAAGTCGATGCTTCAAAGTCACGGTGTTTCCTGACCCGCCAAGAACCTTGTACTCTACGGTGTAGTCTACAGGGTCTGGGCTGGTGATATTGATCCGAAAACCAAATTTGACCGGCTCAACTGAGTAGAAGCCTGAGTCCAAGATAAATGACAGGGATTAATAGTGCATTATACCCTGCATTTCATGTGGAAAACATTTAATGACAAGGCTGTTACCATACAGTACAGTACTCAAGCATTTTCATTGAGTGATGTGATCGTCATAGAAAGCATACGGATTTCATTACAGTTAATAGATACTTTAGTTCAAATCTATCATTTTAAAATAATTTATTTCATGAGATTGATCAAATCCTCATTCATCCTGCTGATTTTACAGTGCTGCTTGAAAGTTTGTGAACCCAACAGGGATGGTCATTATTTTAGTATAAAATATTAAAATTAACTTATAAAATCTTTATCTTAAGCCCAATTCGTAATAAAGACATTCCAAATAAAGGACACAAACAAAAAAATCTGATATTTTCATTGTTTATTTAACGGAAGCGGTTTATTTAACAAAAACTCAGATTTCATGTGTGCAAAAATATGTGAACCTCTTCAGTCAATAGCTTGTGGCACCTCCATTAGCAGCGATAACTTGGAGTAAACGTCTCATATAGCCACTAATCAGTCTGACATCTGTTTTGAGGGATTTTTGCCCACTCCTTATAGAACTCAGCCAATTGAGTGAGGTTTGAGGGGAGTCTGGCATGAACTGCCCGCTTCAGGTCCTGCCACAGTATCTGGAAGACCCATTTTCAGCCCAGCTTTAGCTCCTTGACTGATGGCTCGACGTTCTGTTAAAGAATCTCCTGGTATACCTCAGAATTCATGGTTCCCTTAATGATGTGGAGTCGTCCAGGTCCAGAGGAGGAAAAGCAGCCCCAGATCTTGACATTCCCACCACCATGCTTGACTGTTGGGATACGGTTCTTTTGGTGGGAGGCAGTGTTGGGTTTTCACCAAACATAGTGGTTTTGATTGTGACCAAAAAGGTAAATTTTGGACTCATCTGTCCAATTCTGATTCTGATTCTGATTCAGAGAATGGACTTCCAGAAACCTTCAGGCTTGTCCAGGTGGTCTTTGGCAAAGTAAAGATCGGCAGTTTGGTTCTTTTTTGACAGCAGAGGCTTCTTCCTAGCAACCCTCCCATGAATGCTATTTCGATTCAGTGTTCTTCTTATTGTTGAAGCATGCACAATTACCTGAGATGCAGCAAGGGAGGTCTGCAAATCTCTAGATGTTATGTTTGGGTTGGCTTTTACCTGATTTATTATTATTCTTGTGGCTCTTGGGGATATTTTAAAAGGGCGTCCACTTCTAGGCCGAGTTACTGTCATGTTAAATGCTCTCCATTTGTAAATGATTTGCCTCACAGTGGACTGATGGAGCTAAAATCTTGTTGAGATGATTTTATAGCCTTCCCCAGACTGATGTGCTCTCACTGCCCTCTTCCTGATGTCCTCTGACATCTTTCCTCTCAGCATGGTGTGTTTTGCATTCACCTGTCTAACACACCAGTCCCACCCAAACTCTTTCCTAAAGATCTCTCCTTTGATTGGTTAATTTGGTACCCAATTATTTACACACCTGATTGTACTCACCTACTTGATTTAACCAATACCACTTGGGGTTCACTTATTTTTGCACCTGCACTCATTTCTTTATAGTTTAGTTGTTCTACTACACGCATGATTTCCTCTAAACCAACATTGGTAAATTGGTAAATATTAACATGTTATGTCAGATAAAAAGGGCTGGTTTTGATTAAATAAAGATTTCATGGTAAAAACTAAAAAAATCTATCATTGACAAGGGGTTCACATAATTTCAAGCAGCACTGCATCAGTATGTATTTAAAAGGGTAAATCACTGTTCAAATTCCATCTGAAAAGGAAGAATTGGAACTCACAATTAGATGCATCAGGGTTGTCTGAAAGATAAAGCAGCTAGATTAGAATTCACACAACAGTATAACAGTAGTCATCTATTGTATCAATGGGCAAAACAACACATTATCCCAGAGAAGAGGTGCCAACCAGTGGTGACAGCAGGGGCTGCTGTGGTGGGGTTTGGTGGAGTGCTTGCAGGTGAGGTCTGGTTGCTAGTGGTGGAGTTGTTTGCAGGTGAGGTCTGGTTGCTAATGGTGGAGTTGTTTGCAGGTAAGGTCTGGTTGCTAATGGTGGAGTTGTTTGCAGGTGAGGTCTGGTTGCTAATGGTGGAGTTGTTTGCAGGTAAGGTCTGGTTGCTAATGGTGGTTGGGGGGGTGCTTGCAGGAGAGAGGGTTTTGGTGGTGATGGTGCTTGCAGGAGAGAGGGTTTTGGTGGTGATGGTGCTTGCAGGAGAGAGGGTTTTGGTGATGATGGTGCTTGCAGGAGAGAGGGTTTTGGTGGTGATGGTGCTTGGAAGGTCAGGAGAGCCCGAGTCGCTAGAGGCTGACAAATGGAGGACAGCACACACTCAACATGAGACAAACACAGTCAATGAAGCTCATAGTCTTACATGAACATCAGCACAACATGAACAGAGGTGGTATACGTTACTGTGCATGGGGGTTGGTTTACCTGACTGGTCAGGAATGGTGTTTGGGGTGACTGCAGGTTTGAGGGTGGTGTTTGGAGGTGAGGTGCCTGAGTCTGCAGTGCCTGTGCACCAAACCATCCCAGTTAAACAAAGAACAACCAAGAACACATACATTCTTTGAAGAAATGCCAAAAGTCTTTTCATTTTAAACCATACAGTACCTCCCTAAATTAACACTGGCTTAAGATAATAGGCTATCCAACCTCAAAATCAATGTTCATTCTCTCTTTTTTTTTTGTAGGTGGATGATCTTTGGTTGCTAATGAGCTTGAAAAGCCAATAAAACCAATACAAGAAAGAAGCGCATCTGACTATAATGCTCAGTGCAGGACACCCTGCATGTCTGTATGAAGGTTTACCTTTGGAGACATTGGTTTTGCTAGTGGTGTTTGTGGGTGTGGCTGTTGGGAGTGCAGATGATGTGATGTTTGCTGTGGACAGAGATGGAACAGTGGGTTTGCTTGTTGAGAGTGGGGTTGTGGAGATGGCTGCTGCTGCAGGCTTGGGGGTGGGGCTTGGGAGTCTGTTATCTGCTGGTGCTGTGGAGCCATTAGAGAGTGCAAAAGCACATCATGGTGGCAGCGTGGGAGATTTCACAGCCATGTTCACCTTAAGATGTGGACACATTATGACCGATCATAATTATCATTCATAAAACAACAGAAATGTAATGATTGAAAAACACAACTCACGGTCTGACACGTTGCTGCTCTGACCTGAAAAGAGGAGAAAACTATATCAACACTCCACAAAGTTTCATCATTAACGACACTCAAGACCAAGAAAACAATTTTGACTAACAATACACTTACGTTTATTCATTGGTGTACTTATGTATCTCAAATCAACTGCATCAAGCATCAACTTCCTCCTAACCCTGTTTAGATAGCTAGCTAAGGGAGGAAAGGGCGTTGCTAAGCAACGTTTTTTCAGCTGAACTTGTGTGAGACTGAAGCAGTGTGGCATAACCTTTTTGCTATGGTAACGTGCTGCTGTGTGAAACACTATTTCTACTCGGTATTTCAGCGCCCCGGCCACAGTTTCCTGCTTCACATCGAGCTCTGATCCCCTTCAGTTTTACAGAAGCAGTTTGGTTTCAGTTTTGTCAGGTCTGAACGCATACTGTAGGCCATGTGAGTTAAACATGCACTTACAGCGTGTGTCTTATACCAGGGATATGTATGACTCTAGTACAAGTGATTTTTACAGTACAAGAGGATTTTTGCCAATTCATGATACAACTGTGAACCTCCTTTCAGAGCAAAAACAAACTTTGCGAGGCCTCATCTCCTCTGAGAGTAACCCGAATCTGACTGATGTGTTACATTGCAGCATTTGACCCAAACCATAGATCTCAAACTTGAAATACAAAAGCAACAGTCATAAAATGGTCCTTAAAAATGGACTTTCTTGTTTCATTCTTTAGGTTTCAGTGTAACACTGCAAAACGTGTCAGCTTGCCTGGGTTTGAATTGAGCTACCATGAGATGAAAGCATTCAACTTAAAAATACCACAACCACAACCACGACAGTACAGTAGTGTGCTGTGTCTGTACATGGTTTAAGACTATAGTGTTCTTCTTTCTTCACACACACCCTGGGGCACACACACACACACACACACACACACACCCTGAAACAAAGATGGCAGAAGAGGTGAGCGGGGCTGCTGGAACAATAATTAGACT
>NC_139660.1:3161501-3166501 GCF_951799395.1 Argentina silus | reverse complement strand
TTGAGTTGCTGCCATGTGATTGGCTGATTAGATATTTGCGTTACCGAGCAGTTGAACAGGTGTACCTAATAAAGTGGCCGGTGAGTGTATGTTTACCCCTCTCCAGTCTTACACAAGCAGTAAGCCCAAAGCACTCAGTTCAAAATGAATCTGATGTTATTGTTGAGCCCTGTATTTACATCAGAATCAAGGAATAATATCGAGCATGTGCCCATTATTCAACATATGCAGAATACCTCTGTTGGCCTTCTGTGCCTCTTTCTAATGGTTTGATGTTGATCATACAGTATATGAAAATGGTCTTCTCTTTTGTACCGAAACCCCTCTTTACGGAATGTGTGGGTAGTTCACTTTGTACTCTCACTGCCTTAGGGACTGATGAGACATTCTGAACCTTTCCCGCCAATTCTGACTCCTCCCCATAAAAGGTCATACAGCAGTTGGTCTATAGACAGTACAGATAAAGGTCTGGTGCAGGTTAGAGTCAGTACTATATATATATACAGAAGTAAGAGAAGGCTGACTAATTACTGTACTTTCATTTTACCTAATTCTTTTATTTTTTCAATCCAAGTTTCCATTAAGATGAAAGCTGTTTATACACGTAGAACACGCAATCACTTGTTTACATTTACATTTACATTTTTGACATTTAGCAGACGCTTACAACAAGTACATTTGTCTAAAGTAAGTGAATCATCTATACATCAGTCATCATAAGCAAAAATGTATGCTCGGATCAGGTGGGCAATCACAATGCTAGAAAAAGGAAGGATTTTTAAATTATTATGATGATTATTTTTTTTTTTTTTATCAACAGTAGAGGAACTGTACAGAGGGGTAGTGGGGGGTGAAGAGGTCTTCTCCCCTCTTTTCTTCCAGGTGGATCTGGCACGATTGGTTCAGTGAAAGCCATGTACTGTAGTACGACTGCAGACCCCTCACAGACAGGGACCTACTATTGTCACGTGACTGCTGGAACAGGGCCTTCTCAGTACCCCGTTCTGTAGGGTCAGACAGCTGCCTGAGAGACCTAGGCAGAGAAAGAGAGAAGTAGAGGGGGGAGAGAGAGGGAGAGAGAGAGAGAGAGAGAAAGAGAAACAGAGAGAGAACTTCTCCCCACACTGAGTAATGAAGAAGGGAACTGCTTGTTGCAGTGTGGTGAGGGCGGATCGGGTAAATGTTGATCTGATGTTGTAACAGCCTCTTTTTCTCTCTCTCTCTTCTCTCTCTCTCTCTCTTCTCTCTCAAATAAACAAGAGGCCAAGTGGCAATTTTCTCTATTCCTTTACCTGTTTATCTCTCTCTCTCTGTTTCTATCTCTCTCTCTCTCTCTCTCTCTCTCTCTCTCTCTCTCAAATAAACAAGCGGCCATTTTCTCTAAGAGAAAAGTGAATTGCATCTCTTCCTTTTTGTTTCTCTGAAAAGCCCTTATCTCAATCTTACATCTCTGTGGTGTTTTTTTTGTTGTTTGATCAGTATGCACAGCCTCTGAGCTCACATCTCTTACTTCTGTTGATACACATGAGTAAAGACGGGATGAAAGAGGATAAAAGGAGAAGAGAAACCCTCTGGGAATGAGATAGTTCCCTCCGGTCCCCCTGAGTACATTAAATCATAGGTGGCAGTGCCGCGGTGAAGACATATGAAACACACATAAAGATGAATGGCGAGATCTGTGAACAAGCCTTAACACACACGAACAAGGGAGTGTGCACCGTTGAATTGGATTTCTATTGGAGAGGGACTTTCATTTTGGATCTGCAGAGGAGCAAACATGAACTTAGCCCCCTGCATCCTGAAACTCATGTCTAAAGTCAGCAACTCATGGGGCTTTCGCATCTCGTTGGTGATGAAATCATTTTCTTGACTTCACAGGCTTTTCTTGACTTGATTTCTTGAATTGATTTCTAGATAGAATAGATATAATGAAAATATCAGGAACAACCATTTTCTCTCAGGGTAGTCATTTGGGGATTTCCGCAGCCTATATCAGAAGATGTATTTTAGTCCAACAAGTAGTTGTTGCTTGGTGAACATTGTACAGTACTTGGCGGCAGTCGGCCAAGTACTGTACAATGTATATATATGTGTGTTGCAGGATGTCCTGTAGCCACTGAGAGCACGAAATAGATATCGTGTCATCATCTTAGTTGTGATTAGGATGTGTGACACATTGACAGCAATATAACACACAACAGTGCTTGGACATTGCCAGTCAATCAAAGTGCAGAATTAAGGTGAAGAAAATGGGAGTTAGAGCATCATTTACATCAGCAATGTCTGCCTACTGTATCATATCAATTAAAACTTTGGCTGAAATGGCAACATTTGGTTTTATATGGTTCCGGTTATGACTTAGTTCGAGGTAAACAGGAAAATAAAGACAAATGTGATAACACATACAACTCATACATACTATTTCCATCTAGCTCAAATGATAAAATGAGTCAACAGTGCCTCAGTCCTTTGATGACCCTGTGCTGTGGATCTGTCCTTTTGATGGTGAAAAAGGCCTCATACAGCAGACAAGGAGGTCAACAGTACAATGAACTCCATGTGAGTCATGACAGAACTGTGGTCTGAAGAGGTTGTGTTTTTTTAATGTTTTTTTTCCCCCCCAGTCCAACTCTTATATTTTTATTGGATAGAGACAGTAGAGAGGGACAGGAAAGTGGGCGTGTGGGCGTGTGTGTGTGTGTGTGTGTGTGTGTGTGTGTGTGTGTGTGTGTGTGTGTGTGTGTGTGTGTGTGTGTGTGTGTGTGTGTGTGGGTCGGTGTCCGCGTGCGTGTGTACGTGCCAGCCAGACTCATACCCCAACCGACCTAAGTGTGGTTTGTGTGAGCATTGAGAAACTGTGTGCATCACACTGTGAGGATACAATGCTTCTGAGGCCACCGAATGGAGGGACACCAGTAGACTGCTTCCCCAAGACGGCCACCAACCACTTCTCCTTGTCTTCCCCATAGCTGTTTGCATACTGGAGGTTTGGGGATTTGTTTCTCTTGTGGCACAGCTTGAAGCCCCTGCCTTCCACCGCAGTCATGTCAGATCAGTCATCACTTCCAGGCAGGAAGAATACATTTCACAGAATGTATTGCCATGTCAACAGGGCCTAAGTGTGTCGTGTGAACTGAAGTGCTTTAACAAGATGCACTATTATTTGTACACAGAATACACAGTATTTGGCTGCTATTTACTGTCTTTACTGACTGTTCTTTTTGCACTGTTTAAATTATTTTTATTGAATGTTTTACTTTTAGTATGTCTTGTCTTATCTGTTGTGCCTGGGCACTTTATCTGTCTCACCGTGGGAGAGTGAGAAACGTCCTCTCGATTCCTTTGTATGTCTTGACATGTGAAGAATTGACATTAAAGCCACTTTGACTTTGACTTTGACTTTGAGATGGCTACTGATCATGTCTGAAGCTCTATTTTTAAGTACAGGACGTTTATATATGTGTGAGGTGAGGAAGTGACGTAGCAAGCATGTCGATAAGTCGTGCATGAAGTTTGGCAGAAACCACCCCGTTTCAACACTTCCCTCACTGCTCTGCTTCTGTTTTTCTCTGTATTCTTCATTTGTCTTAACTCAGGCTTCATCTCAATAGTCTGACTGTGGCTTCCTCTCCCCATTCCCTCTCATCCACTAACACTGAACTGACACGCTGGATGAACGAAGGCAGCATCGTGAAAGTGGTGACGCGGTGGTGATAATGCCCAACTCGCCAGGCATCGCGTTCCCAGTTCTGTCACATCAGTGCATGCTTAAGCAGAGGAGACGAGGAGAGGAAGCCACCTCAGACTATTGAGATGCACCCAGTTCCTTCTGTGCTGAAGCAGCTGTGACCACGGTGAGGGTGAGATGAAAACATAACGGTGCCAGCAGTGCCTGTGTGTGTGACACTCTGCACTCTGGCCTCTCTCTGCTCTCTGCGTGGGGCTGCTCCCGCTCTTTCTATGTGGGTTACCTACTTATGGTTCCAATTCCAAACAATGAGTAGCAACTCTTTTTTTTTTTTTTTTTTACATTTACATTTATGGCACTTAGCAGACGCCTTTATCTAAAGCGACTTACAACAAATACATTTGTTTAAGTAAGTGAATCATCTGTCCAACAGTCATCATAAGACAAAGTAGTCAATGCTCACACCAGGGGCCGTTGGCAGTCGTAATGCCCAAAGCCAATTTTTTATTATTTATTATTTATTAACAGGAGAGTACAGGGGGGAAGTAGGGGTGAAGAGGTCTCAAGGGTTGGGGTTAGGGTTAGTACAGGGAGGGTAGTGGGGGTGAAGAGGTCTTAGGAAGGACTGTTAAGATGTAGCCCGACATACAGAACAATACATGCAGAGGAGCCATCAGACATGTTCAAGAAATCGACTGTCTGAAGACCAGCCTTGAGAATATGACGAAACAAGATCTTATTAAACGTTCCCAAGAAGTATTTTCAATGTCATTGCCAAGAATATGATATCTATAAACAGACAGGGAATTCCCCAACTCTTCACTTCATCTGAGGTATGACACAACAGTGTCACACAGGAGCCTGACTTTACAGCTATGGACATTTGACAGGCAGGGCTATATTTGAACATTTAAAAACCTTTTTTTACGCTAGAGGATGTGTCTGAAAATGAGTTGTACATTCAAGGGTAGAACTGTTTACATCTGCTTTGCGTCTGCTGAAAATTGAGCCGATAATGTGTTTGTGTGTGTACGTGGTTAGTAGTTAGAGTTGCATACTGTGGTGCTAACTAAGTCTATGCGATCTCATTGAATAAGTGCGAAACCACAGTAGCACTCTGATAGGTCGAGCATGAGTCACAGGAACTTAGCATTATTCTAATTAGCCTATCATTGCAGATGTTCTTCACCTCCCTCTGCGTGTTGATGGAGAGCTCTGATGCCCCTACCAGCAGGTTACAGGGGTAGATGTAGGCCACAGTCTTAGTTGCTCTGATGCCCCTACCAGCAGGTTACAGGAGTAGATGTAGGCC
>NC_139660.1:3139001-3154001 GCF_951799395.1 Argentina silus | reverse complement strand
CTCTCTTTCTCTCTGTCTCTCTCTCTTTCTCTCTCTCTCTTTCTCTCTGTCTCTCTCTCTTTCTCTCTGTCTCTCTCTCTCCTCTCTTCTCTCTCCCTCCTCTCTTCTTTCACCTGTCCTCTCTTTCCCCCTTCACTCCATCCCTGTCATGCCTATCCTCCTTCCTCCCTCCATCTCTCTGTGAGGCCCATGTCCCAGTTCCCAAGTCCCAGTTCCCCAAGTCCCAGTTCCCCAAGTCCCAGTGCTGCAGTAACAAACAATGAAAGGAACGTGAGAATGACAAATGAAAAGCTGCTCGCCAGAGTCATGGAGATAAGCTGGCTGTAGTCGGGCTTTTGTTACACCTGCTCTCTGTCATTCAAGGACATTGCTGTGTCGTTTCCTCTCTTTCGTTCATCCCCGTCCTGTCTTCCTTCCAGGCCCCCTATGATCTGTCCATCCTAGCCAGGGGTGGCCTGTGCCCAGTCTCTGGCAGTCAAGGGTGTGAGGCGGCCAGGGTGGAGGGTCGCGGGCCGTGGACACAGAAAGAGAACAGGGCTGAATGGGACCTGGTTCTAAATTCCACACAGACTTACTAACGCGCACACAAGTTGTTCTATAGAATGTTAGAAGGTTGCATAGAAACACATCAAGTCAAATGTGTCATTCCATTCTATTTAACATGGCACACACAGTAAGTAGCCTACTCTGCAATGCAATTTTTTGACGGGAATGACCATTGTACCCATTGTAACTGGGCATCTGTGGCAGGATGGCGCTGCCAACCCTGTCCTGTGTCAGAGACGGAGGCCTGGCCCGTTGTACCGCTGCCGCTGCCCATCCCTTTATGGCCGACGGAGGACGAGGCCAGAGGGCACAGACAATTGGGCAGAGCCTAGCTGACCCTAGCCTGGGTGCCAGTCTGTGCCTGCTCTCCACCCCATGCTACATCCGTGACTTATTTGGGCCAGACCAGACGACGACGGGCCAGACAACAATGGGTTGGCTGAAGCAGGAAGAGCCTGGCACCCGTGCTAGGCTAGGCTAGGCTAACTCACTGCAGATGTGGACCCCCCCCCCCACACACACACACCCACCCCCGCCCCCGCCCCCACCCCGTACTCTGACCCTGTGTTTCCTGTCCTCTAAGCCGACTCTCTCCGTCCTGGCTGGCTACCTCACTCATGTCTTCTATCTGGGGTAAGGGAGCTGTTGTCTTGTTGATAGAGATGCTGGAAGTGATGTCCGCATGCTAATAGAAATTGAGCTAGCCTATTGTTTGTCTGGATCACATTTATGTCCTTTATCCATAGCCTACGCTAAAATCTTAGTTTCAAAATTGGTGCCAACTGGCACCATATAGGCTAATAAGATTTAAAAAAAAAAAAAAAAAGAATTGTTCCTCAACATATTATACTATATTATACTGTACATATTACATGCATGTAAATATTAGCCTAGGCCTATTGCCCATGCTTAAAAAGTCTGAAATATAATAAGTTCTTGTTGACAAGGTTTTGATCTTTGAAGGAAAGCAGTGTCTGTGGGGAAAATAATCAAAAGTTAGTATAAGCCTATGTTTTCAGAAGTTCAAAATGAAAGTTTTTGGGGTGTTTGCTGAGAGAGCGGTTCCGTTAATTACGTGCAAACCCCTCGCGCACACAACTCCAATCCTCGTTGTTTCAGACTAGGACAAAGAAAACAAAGAAGACAGAAAAACAAACAGTGAAAAAAAGACGGGGAAAAAAAGAAAAGAAAGAAAGAAAACTGAGACACAAGCTCGGCTGAGGCGACGGTAGCGTCTAATCAGTTGGTTTGCCTACGCCTTCAGCGCGAGCCGCTTCCGCGGCGCATCCCTCTGATCAGCGCGCGGAGGAGCTCCCCCGTCACGCTCGCTCCCGCCCCTGATCCGCGGGTCAGTCCTTGGTGAGTCGGTTCTCTCTGCTGTCGCCTTTATACCGGCGCCTCTCGCCCTCATTACGATGCGAGGTTGTGAGGATGTGTGTGTAAATGCACCCCAGGACTAGCCTAGAGGGGCACGCGGATTCCCATTCTCCGCCGGGATCCGGCGCGCGACTAGGGTTTCCAGCGGGGGGTTGTGTGAGAAGGCTATGTGAGAGAGTGAGACAGAGTGTGTGTGTGTGTGTGTGTGTGTGAGAGAGAGAGAGAGAGAGAGAGAGAGAGAGAGAGAGAGAGAGAGAGAGAGAGAGAGAGAGAGAGAGAGAGAGAGAGAGAGAGAGAGAGAGAGAGAGAGAGAGGGAGGCATCAAGTGACTTTTGGTGCCTCGGGGTCACACACACACAGAGATGGAGTCGGTGCCTTTGCAGAGGGCGCGCGGGATAAACAAGAGGAGGCTGTTAGATTTCATCATCCTCATCACGCGCTTTATTATGCTGATGTGTGAGTAAACTGTAAACTAATCAGGACTTTTCCCGTCGCGAGGGACACCCCGCTTAAAGGTTAGGTGTAGGCCTATAGAGAGAGAGAGCGAAAAGTTTTTTTGCGTCTCAGCTCCCAACTTTACCTCTCTCTCTCTCTCTGCCCCCTCTAGTACTGCCTCTCATTCAAACACATTGAGAGAGTTGATGGTTTCAAGTCTGCCTAAAGGTCTTTCCTGGGTTTCGAATCTGGCCGCGTGCATATGTGTTCAGTGGAGTGGCACGGCGTGATGGACTGTCATTTTGAGAGTGTGTCTGTCTCGTGAACTCTGTGGACTGACACCGTAAATAGACATCATTAGGACTCGGTATGCTAATATTGGCCTTTAAACGAATTCAAGGAACACTTTTTCCATGTTCATTCATTTGCATAAATGCATATTATACTCATTTCACACCGCATATCTCCTCAGCGGAGAAGAAAAATAAGATATGCAGTGAAATGGTGAAGTTCACATTGTCTATTAAGATTTGTGGTGTCAAAACAACGTTTGCATGTGCATGAAATAAGGTGGCACACTGCATAGTTAAGTAGACATGAACACTAACTTTAATTCTACCCATGTCAGACCTTTTAACTTTGTGCCGATTTTTCACTTGATTTGAATTTGTAGGAGGGGTTGACATGATTGATAAGGTACATCGAACCCCATCAGCAACAAGCACTCATGACATGACAACTAGTGACTCTGGTGCAAGCCTTCTCAAACATGTCTACATCTGTACAGTGTGGCTTTTTTTGGATGGGGAAAAATAACAATGAAATGAAAATAGCATTGGAGGTTATTTTCCTCATTCCGGTGACAATCTTCCTAAGCCTCGGCGGTTTCCATTCCCATGCATCCTTGGTAGGGAAAGCAAATCAGAGGTTGCATTGAATGATACTGCCTCATAATCCTGTTTCATCAGATGAAGACGTATGGAGAGCAACACAACACACACACACACACACACACACATACACACGTGGCAGACAGACAGGGAGAGGGAACAACAGGTGCACACACACACATGCAGCAGACATGCAGAAGGGGAAAAAGAATAACAGGTACACACACACACACACACACACACACACACACACACACACACACACACACACACACACACACACACACACACACACACACACAAGCTGAGGAAGGCACCGGAGCTGGGACAAGGGTGTTAATTGGAGATTTGGGTGAAGGCATGTCAGGTGCCGTAGTTATAGCTGAGAGGCAGAGTAACGCACGCACGCACGCACGCACAGACACACACACACACACACACACACACACAGACACATACACACACCACACACACACACACACACACACACACACCATGCCCTCACCCTCACCCCTGTCCTCCATCTCCTCTTCCTCACCTCCAAATTAACACTGGCTGTTTGTTTATCACCTGTTCGGGGGTAATTGTGTGCACAGGTACAGAAACTCTCTCTCTGCCTTGTAAACGCAGCGGTGCCATGTTGAGGTGGCACTGCCATACGGAGAGAGTTTGGGTTTTAATCTGCAGGTGTGTGTTTTTTTTACGAGAGAGAGACAGATAGTGTGAGAGAGAGGGAGAGAGTGTTTGTGTGCACTCAGAAAAATGTGTGCGTGTGTGTGTGCGTGTGTGTGTGTGCGTGTGTGTGTGTGTGTTCTGAGAAGCGTATGTTCCTACTGAACAGTGAGCAGGCCCGACCGGGCCTCTCTACCCCCCTCTGACACAGGGAGCTCCACCGGGCCTGTCGTTTACCAAGGTAAACAACGTGTTAGCTCAGAGTCGGAGGGTCCTGCTGCTTTGTTGCCTCCCCTCCTGTCAGAACAAGCATCTCTGAACCACACAGAGCCCTCCTCTCTCACATTAGTGCCTGTCAGCTGCCAGGACTGTCTCAACTCCTATCCCTCTGCGCTCCCTCTCCAGGCGAGGGCTTTGTCCAGTAACACACCTGTACACACTCACCTGGAGGTATGGTGTGTGTGTGTGTGTGTGTGTGTGTGTGTGTGTGTGTGTGTGAGTGTGTGTGTGTGTGTGGGGGGGGGGGGGGGGTGCTCTGTTTGGCTGGCTGTGGGCCCTATAGGCAGGCTGATCAAAGAGTTTTTCAGTCTTTGTCTGGTAATGATGCTTGGACTGGTGAAGAATGTCATCATTGATATCAGCTCAGGTGTGATAACAGTCAAGGCCGGGCTGGTAGACTGCAGACGTTACTCTCAACCCTGTTTATGTTTACACGTCCCTTCTTGACTTCTGCTGCAAATACAATCATTTATAATGAGCCATTTAGCTGACACTTTTATCCAAAGCGACTTACATTGCAGTGAGTGCATACATTTTTCAGAATATATGGTCCCAGCGGGAATCAAACCCACAACCTAAGCATTGTTAGCACCATGCTCTACCAACTGAGCCACAGAGGACCATAATGGAATACATAATTCCAATTTCAATACATAATGGAATTGAGTTCACCATTCCCAAACCGTACTAATTAACTAAACCTTAACCTGACTGGGTCATCTGAATGCGGAATAGAAATATCTTTTCTTTTTTTGTTGTTGTTATTTTTCAGCTTTATTTCGTTTTTCTACTAGTAGGCTATTTCCAGTGTTTCAGTGATAAACAATGTTTCTGCCAGACAGCCTGACTTCATTAGATCCTTCCATTAACTCTGCTTTAGTTGCCCCATTTAAGTACTGTCCAGTAACGTACATGCAGAATTCATCTCTCCGCAGATGACAAACCCAGCTGATTCTCTTGAAGTTTGTCCACATCAACCCCCACCTCCCCTTCTCCCTCCTATCCCTTTTTTAGAGAGAGAGAGAGAGAGAGAGAGAGAGAGAGAGAGAGAGAGATGGAAAGAGTTGTTATTTTCATAATGATGGAGGATGGGGGAGGTTTTGGGCGGGGGTGAGGGGGACGGGAGGCGGGGGACGGGGTTCCAGAACGTCCCTTCCCAGTTGGCAGGCAGTACAGAGGAAAGCGTGGGAACGGTGGACCGGGGGAACGTGGCGGCGTCGCCTGGCGTTGTGGCACACAGAGCTCTAGTCCCCCGTGCGAGGGCAACGCTCCACGCAGGAATGTCTGTGGTCGGGCGGCAGCTGTGTAAATCACCAGGAGCAGGCCGAGACCTTGGCCTAATTACAGTTCTAGGATCAGCTTACCTCACTGCAATCCTGAGCGTAAAGACAAGGGGGAATAACTGCACAGCTGACCTTAGAGCAGATCTTGGGGCTTGTTATATTTAATATTTTAAGACACAATCAGTGACAGTAGGCTATTGTGTTGTGTAAGTGTTGGGGTAATGTAACGGTATACAGAGCTTTACCGTTAATGAAACAATGTCACATGTCACAGATGTGCTAACAACGCTTAGGTTGTGGGTTTGATTCCTGCTGGGACCATATATACTGAAATGTCTGCACTCACTGCAATGTAAGTCGCTTTGGATAAAAGCATCAGCTAAATGGAATATATTATTATGTATCTGATGGTCAAGGCATGTTGTTATCTGTTCTCCCAACTCCAAGTAAGATTCGTTAACAATTGTCTATAGATGTAAAATAGACACATAAAATATCATCATTACTTTAACAGAGAAACAATTCTAATCTTTATCCAGGTACATCCAGGTACATTGCAGTGAGTGCATACATTTTCGCAGGTTACCTGTTTTTTTTTTTTTTTTTTACAAAAACTAAAAAGGATTGTACAATCCTTTTTAGTTTTTGTAATAAAAAAAAACATCAGCATAGAGATGTATCCAGTCAGAATAAACATTTACTCTGTTTGCATCCTATCTCATAGTAAATGCCGTCCCCCCATGTTTAAAAGTGACTCTTTAGGGCCTGTTTAAGTCAATGTGACAGATGTGGTTATTTGGGGACAGCTCATTGGCAAGTTTACGACCAGAGTGCTTATTTTACTAGACCCAGGCACATGTGCATGTGACAGTGAGGGAAATCCTTTCGGAAGTCTAGCATACGCTTGAAATATAGGAGGCTTAGGAGGACATAAAACTGCCCCATGTTAATAACCCCAAAACTCAGGGAAGACATTACCATTGGACAAAAGACTTCAATGTCAGTCCTACTTGGACCTGATTAAGTGAGATGTCGGATAGGAAACCAAACCAAACATACTGTGGAGATTTCGTCCTGGTTTCGTCAAGGCACACAATTTGTGGGTGCAGGAATGTCCTTGTGGATACAGAAATTCCCCAACATCATTATGGAAACATCGTGAAAACATGTTTAAGATTATGCCCTCTCACAAAACCATAGAATCAATCAGTGTGTTCCAGAGTTGGGAGTGATTCTGTTCAGCAGACGGATAAAAATTACATTTTCTTCATGAGGAATTACATTAGAACATTATTGAGTTCCTTATTCAAATGGGAGTGGGAAATAATTCTATTCTTACATTAAAAAATGAATTAATTCATAATGGCAGGTGATCACAATGTCTTGCACTCAATCAATCAATCAATTAATTAATTAATTAAACACATGTATTTGTACAGCACTTTTTACAAATACATCTGTCTCAAAGCGCTTTACAACATGAACAATACAAACAATATATAAGCAATAGAACAATAAATACAATACAAATCATAAAATATCAGAATCACTTCCATTAACAGAAAAGGCAGAAACCAAGATCCAAACATGTAAATCCAACATCATCCTCATCATGTACGATTTACAGTCTCTCCAGACCGGTCAACAGGAAGAGAGATGGCGTGAGTAAAAACCCAGTCCAGGAAGTAAAACCAGCTGTGATGGGGAGGGCGAGATCTGACGCACCACCCCAGCCACCTGTAAAGCCACTCTCTGGATCCAGTTTCTTTTGAACAACTTTTAACACAGCATTTGTTTCCAATAGTTACAGTTTGTGAAAAACGCCCGTTCCGGAAGGCTGGGATGATGCTTCCGAGTTCCGTTTGCCGGGCTAGCGTTCCATAAACCTTCCCTGGCTTCTGCGGCAGGCAGTGCGTGCCTCTTTAAAGCCCTCAGCGTTTTAGTTTTAGTTTTAGTGAGCCACTTGGCTTTTTATTTTGGCTCAGTTCGCTGCAGGCCCCTTGTTCTTTACTGTGCCCCCTCAGCGCTGGCCTGATGGTATTAGATTAAGGACATGCAGAGTCGGTGTGTGTGTGTGTCTGTGTGCGTGTGTCTGTGTGTGTGTGTGTGTGTGTGTGTGTGTGGAGTGACACCAGCTGTGGCCCAGTGGGCATCAGTTGAAGGATTGGTAAACACTGTTTCTGTAGCTCAAAACAGTCTCCTGAGGGAGGCTGTAAACACATACTGTATGCTGCCCTTGAGAGCACCGAGACCTGCAGAAACCTTCTGTATTTTTAATTTAAGTTTAACCTGTTTATAGTTTATACAAGTTCAGTCAGAAACATCAAGACACACCTTTTTTACAATAACAGCTTTCAAATGATAAACAAGGGTGTAGATTCTGGATGTTGGAGAGTGTCCCTGGTGATTCTTTTCTCCTAGCAAACTAATATGTTTGAAGTTCTGGTTGCCAAGCATGCGCCACAAGCTATTTCAAATGTGCAAACACACTATTGATATTTCAGAGTTCTGAAAAAAAAAACTAAAATTCCACGTCCTCCAAAACAACTCCATATCTCTACTGTGTCCACCAGGGACAAATGATGAGAGAAAAAGCTTGGTATTTCAGAAGATATTGTTCTCTTTCTCGTGCAGACAGACACACACACACACAAACACACACACACACACACACACACACACACACACACACACACACGCACACACACACACACACACACACACACACACACACACACACACACAGACACACAATTATCTAAATACTTTGTCAGTGATGATTGGTAAAACGTACATTACAGCAATGACGTGATCTACACACCCTGACATTATATTATCAATATTCAAGGAAAGGCAGCGTATTCTTTCACACTAACACAGTAATACATGACCTGGCAGTAAAGCTGGGAGCTCAGAGAAATCGATGGTAGAAGCTTCCGGCAGATGGGCGTGCCTCCTTAGAGGGCCTTGATGAATCGCCAGTGAACACAGGTTTAAAAATAGGTAAACTATCATCTACAGTTTGTCTTTCTTCTGCACTCTCTCACCATGTCTGTTTGAGGAAACGACACAACTGAGGATAGATATCTGTTCCCCGACAAAGAAACTACATTCACTGCCTAAACAAATGACATGACCCCAATTGATTGTGACTTGTGTTGGGTTGCAACACTGAAAATGTTTGACAAAGTTTGGAGATTTTAGAGTGATTGTGAACTTTACATAATGATCACAGTTCTCACAAGTGTAGACTCTAACTGAAGATTAAATTGTACATTCTTGTCAGATTTATTGATTTGGATATGTGCAGATACTCTGTAAAGATGAAAAGCAAGAAAGTTTCAGTACTAGTTTATCAAAGAACGGAATGATATTCATGAAGGAGAACGCAGTAGAGTCATTTCACCACTAGATGGACTTGTGCATCTGTTAAACAATAGAAATTAACTGTTCTCACACAGGTTGAACATAAACATTCTGTAAGGTTGTCATGTGGTCCTTCGAAAAGAAAAGAAAGTTTTCTTTCCAAAAAAATAAAATAAAAAAAATAATGGTTCTTTGTTTTTTTTGCATACCCAATTTTAACAACATGCCCTTCTATCAGGATATAAATATCTCTGTCTTTAGGGAGGTGAAAAGCGGCAAACAACTCAAGTATCAATTCCAGATATTTACTTTTGTTTGTTTTCACTGTATATGAGGCTCCATGGGAGCAATTTTGCCGTGATCAAATTGAACTGGCGTCCCTGTGGAGTTCATTACAGAGAGTCTAGTGTCTCCCTGCTGCTCTCTGGTCACGAGAGAGTAGGATGGGGGAGGACTGAGGGGAGGGGGGGGGGGGGGGGCTCAGGAGGGGAGGGGGGGGGGAGGACTGAGGGGGCAATGGTAGGAGACAGAAACATTGAGCTAATAAACATACATGCACACTAACGATGCTTTCATAATTTACTCAAAATAGAGTCAAAATTTTAAAAAAATGGACAGCTATATCTATCCAATCTAAGGTGTTTTTTTTTGTTAAAGTTACTGTTTGTATGATAAACGTGCAGAAGGTGATCCAATAAGAGATGTGTATAGTGAAAGGCCATACACAGAATTCTCTGTGATATTCAGTAACATGAGGTAAATCAGAGAGACGGACAATGTTCCAAAATAAATTCAAAGACTTTATTGCATTCAGTTAGCATACAAAGCAATGATGATGATGAGCATCTTAAACAATAAAATGTCCCCCCCCCCAAAAAAAAGAAAAAAGAATTCAAATAAATAAAAGTTGCCTTTTCCTCCCTATCCCCCAACTCTTCAATAAAAACTTCAGTGGGCCAGTACTGTTCTATACTGTTCAGTACTGTCCTGTACTGTACTGTTCCGTACTGTTCAGTACTGGCCCTGGTTAGAGCATGGATAAGGGTCTGAAAGACAGGAGGCCACCATGGTTTTTTCTCCAGACTGGCTGCCTGTGTTACACAGAGTCAACAGATCACTATCCACAGAGGAGAGGTCATAACCTGGGAGACATCTAGCACTGTGTTGTGTGTGTGTGTGTGTGTGTGTGTGTGTGTGTGTGTGTGCGCGCGTGTGTGTGTGTGTGTGTGTGTGCGTGTGTGTGCGTGATCTTCATCATATTCCCCTAACGAGAACAGAAAAGGCTCTGGGGGCTTTTCCTCCGTACAACAATCCAAGTGTCTCTGTGTTAACAAGGCAAAAAACCAAGACATGCATCACCTCCTTACAGGCTCATACACCATGTTCTTTAAGGCAACAGGAATCAACTGTGTTCTCTTACTGTGTTATGAACCCGGGCGAAGACATAGGGAACAATGCATTAGGGGGTTAGAACATTAAAAACACTGAAAAAGAGACGGTAAACTTGAATACACATTACAACGCTCTCAAATATCTTCTGATAGAATAAATACCATTTTACATCTGGTATCGTCTTAACTGTGAGCCGATGACGGCACCGTGCTGAAGCCACCCAGACAGCAGAGTACTACTGTAAATGCATGTATTAACGAAGCTCTCTGGAAGCTGATATTAGATCACTGTCAGATAAGGAGACGTATTGGAGACGGAGGAGGACTTGTACAGTATGGTGACAGGCACTTGTCGAGGATTTGCGAAAACATTTTTGTTATAAAAACGTCATTGAAATGGAACATACCAGAGCAGACAATCAAATTGTAGGACATCGTGAGTCCCAAAAAAAAGAGAAGAAAATGATTAACAAGATTGTGCAATTGAAAATAATGTGGTAACACTTTATTTAAATGGTTTCTTCTTAACAGCTTGCTAACCATCAGTCAACTGTTTTAAATCAGTATATACCTTTTTCATTTATTATCATTTATTATCGTTTATGTACACTGTTTATTGAAAAGTATCTGTTATCAGAAACAAATCAAGATTCATGTCATTTATCTGATTGAATAGTTTACACGACGTAATGATAATTATCAGCTGTTAAGAGGCAAACCTTGAAATGAAGTGTTTCCAAAAACTGGTGACTGTACCGTCTGTTGGGTATCAGTGTTCATCCTCCCAAACACAACCTGCAACACTGCCGTGATTCCATCTGTAAACCAGTCCCCTGTAAAACGGACGCAGTCCTCCCTCCCCCAAATAAAAACAAACTAACAAATAAAACAACACAGGTCACTGCTAACCTGTTTGAAATCTAGGGTGATAAACTACGGCACACACCAACAAACAGCTGCTCAGCTATGTACAGGAAAAACAGAGCGTGGACAGCAGGGGAGGCTGGTGACGGTAGAAACTGGAGGACGGGCTCATTGTAAGGCACGGAATAGAATGAGGGAAAACACACAATGTCTCCCTCCGCCAGCCTCCCCTGGTGTACAGCTAAAGCCACAGCCTGAGATGTGCATCCAGATGTACTGTACACACATCCACATCCACATCTCGGGCTCTGCTCTTGATAAATCACTCGTCTTTGTTTTGGTTTTTTTCCTTTTTTTTTTTTTTCAGACAGCGGATTGTTAGGCGCTTAAATTTGCACGTTTGTTTTTTTTTTTTTGGGGGGGGGGGGGGGGTTCACCTCATGGACGGCATAGCAACGGAGAGAGCTCTGTATGTGCTATTACATCGCTATGACTTTTAACGTTTAACCACGTACATTAACATTACCACTCACTTACTGGACCCCTGACTGCACTGAGCCGTGGTCACAGCAACCATTCAGCTCTGGAGACCCCAGCCTGGTGGGTCAGGTGCGTCCCGGTAGACTCATGTGTTCTGCTACAGGACAGGTCCAAACATAACATGTGTAGGAAGACCATGTGTCTGAAATTGAATACAGTAGCCTATTTTAAAAGGTGAAGCATGTAGTTTATCATGTGATCTTATTGCTTGAATACTGGACCGTGTACCAGGACCTACCTTAGAAACCTTTTCGACCTTTCGGCTTGTACACCAAAGATGGCCGACACAGAATTGATATGATACATAATTGCCCTGGTAAACGGCAATAGAGCTGTGTTTGTCTGTGCTAATTGTATGATATCAACACTAACGCCGGTCTGATGCGTGTGTTGTTGATTAAAATGAGCCGCCCACAACGATTCCAGGAGATCGATTGGTGGGCTGTAGAGGACGGGGATCGTTAGCCTAGCGAAGGCGGCGTTGGGAGCCTCGTCTAAACGTACGATCAGTGATTTTACAGCTGCTGATGATGTAATGAGCTGTGGCCCTAGACAGAGTAAACAAGACAAAGAGGGGAAATGTACCTCGATTTGTTCAGTAAACTTTAACGTCTTTCACAACGTGAAAGGGGGGTGGGGGGCTGGGGAAGGGGGCAGATTTTTTTAAGGAAAAAGGTAAAAAAAATAAAAACGTAAACAAAAAGTGTTGAAAATAATTTCCGATGCAGCGTTTCAAACGCCGTGCTGTAAAAAGAGACCGGTACACATCTGCCCACCCTACAGTACATCCTCTTTCTCTACGCCGACACACTGCTCGCTGGGTAGAAAACACACTGGGACTTCGACATGATCTCTCCTCAACCCTAACCCTGACCCTAACCCTGACCCTAACCCTAACCACTTGAGACTGACCTCAGAATACCTCCTCAGTACCAGGGTTAAAGAGTGCAAACCCCGCCATGTTTAAGCATCAAAACACTTGATTTCTTCTCACAACTTTGGTATTCTCCGTGACTAAAACAACGTTATAATACTCTCCGTGAACATTATGCAAATGTTGCTATTTACTATACTTAGTCACCATGACTTCAACATGACAGAACTGGAAGGGAAGGATGGAAGTGGCAGAGAGGAATTCATCCATTCATCTGAACATGAACCACTAGAAATCAAAACCACCGTCCCGCACTCCGTTCCATGCGTTACACAATGAGCCCCGTCCTCCGATTTCTACCTCCACCGGCCTCCCCTGGTGAGTGGTATTCCGATGAATGGATGAATTACTCACACGTGTGTTCTGATACCATTCCACATTCCGTTCCATGCGTTACAATGAGCCCCGTCCTCCGATTTCTACCTCCACCAGCCTCCACTTTCACTCGTAGAAGGGGAGACATACAGTATAAGAGACACAAACAGGACTACTCCCATATTAGAAACAAAAACAACAACAACAACAACAACACACTTTATGTTACACAGGGCAGAGCTCAATTTTCATGATGAACGATTGTGTTGAAAGATGTGACAGACGTTTGCCGGTCCTTCTGGAGAAGCGAGGGATGAGAGGAGGAGAGGAGACGGGAGGAGGGGCGGAGAGGGAGCGGGAGAAGGGAGAGGAGAGGAGGGGAGAGGAGAGCGGAGACGGTGATTGTAGTGTGTCCTCCCGGCCTGGGCTTAGCTCCCCAGTGTCCCCATGCCGTGCATGTGTTTGGCGATGTCATACACATACATGATGTCAGGCCTCTTCTCAGGGTCTGGGTTAATGCACATATCTACCAGCTTCCTCAGCTAGAGAGAGAGAGAGAGGGAGAGGGGAAGGGGTGGAGTGAAGGGGAGGGAAAGAGAGCGAGAGAGAGAGAGAGATAGAGGGAGGGGGAGCGAGAGAGAGAGAAAGAAAGATAGATAGAGAGAGAGAGAGAGGGGGGAGAGAAAGAAAGAGATATTAGATATCTGACATACTGTTTTGCGTTTAGTCACCTGCTTTAGACAAAGCACAGTCAGAGAGCTCTCACACACACACACACACACACACGCTTCATCAAATCTCACACCGTCTCTCTGAACCTATTAATAGGCAACAGGTACTTACACAGAGCATTAAGGCTGGATGCTAATTGCCTTACAACGCCTTGTGAGTCTACCTTTAGCCAACTCTCACACACACACACACACACACACACACACACATGCACGCACGCAAACACGCACACACGCAAACACAGACAGACACACACACACACAGAGATAGACACAGACAGACAGACACAGACATACATACATACATACACACACACACACACACACACACACACACACACACACACACACACACACACACACACACACACACACACAGACACACACAGACACACACACACACACACACACACACACACACACACACACACACACAGCTGCCACTCTGTTTCCTTCCTGAGACAGCGTTAGACTCTGAGGCGAGTGGAGCGGCTGACGGGCGGCTCGGAGGTGGAACAGCGACCGCCATCATTAAAAAAAAAGAGGAAAAAACCAAAGAAAGAGGGGAACGGAAAAAAAGGTCGCTATGGTAACCGCCTGGTAGCCGACTTCCTGGCCGCTGTTGCGTGGTGCTGGGCTCAGCGAGTCCTCGTCAAGCGTGTGTGCGCGCGCGTGCGTGCGTGCGTGTGTGTGTGTGTGTGAGATGCAAATGCAGACAGTCTGAGAATTAGTCCTGCAGAATGGAATGAGGGTGGGGGTGGGGGGCTGGGGGGCTGAGCGGCGAAGAGATGCAGATATGTAAAATATTTATGTGCTTCTTGGCGTAGAGATGGGAGGGAGGGGTGTCAGGTGGCGGGGGGGGGGGGGGGGGGGGGGGGGGGGAGGCGGAGGGGGGGGGCGAGATCGGAGGAGACTGTAAATGACACAACAAAGATGAGCAGCTGACAGTTTTCTGCCGATCCTTCAGGAGCATTGTTTACATCCAGACAGGCGCTGCAGGCGCCCCCATCCCTCCCCCCCCGGACGGGGGTGAAACGGGGGGCAATACACGAGCAGGGGGTGGAGAGATGCTCTTGTGTAGAGACAAACACACATACAGACGTACACACACACACACACACACACACACACACACACACCCCCACCCACACACACACACACACACACAGAGCCAAG
Source organism: Argentina silus (assembly GCF_951799395.1). Lineage (NCBI taxonomy): Eukaryota > Metazoa > Chordata > Actinopteri > Argentiniformes > Argentinidae > Argentina > Argentina silus. The sequence goes on along the minus strand of NC_139660.1, from coordinate 3,139,202 downwards.
AGACAACCAGCAATTAGCTGTGTAAACAGGCTCCTTCTAATGATGTGGACATCAGGATGTAATGAGGGCTTTTCTATGGGGGGTTCCTTGTTTGGCTTGGGAGACATGAGTACTACACTGTATACAAATAGCCACAGTGGGCCTAAACACACACACACACACACACACACACACACACACACACACTGTTTACACACACAC